>NC_041383.1:143298619-143348640 GCF_002162155.2 Triticum dicoccoides | reverse complement strand
TTTATTTAACTTAGGCGAGCACTAGGCTGCAGCTAAGCCCCCGAGTGGAAGGCTGGCTTACCACTCGGTAGGATTTTATTTAACTTAGGCGAGCACTGGGCTGCAGCTAAGCCCCCGAGTGGAAGGCTGGCTTACCACTCGGTAGGATTTTATTTAACTTAGGCGAGCACTGGGCCACAGCTAAGCCCCCGAGTCGAAGGCTGGTTTACCACTCGGTAGGATTTTATTTAACTTAGGCGAGCACTGGGCTGCAGCTAAGCCCCCGAGTGGAAGGCTGGCTTACCACTCGGTAGGATTTTTTTTACAGACTTATGCGAATCGGATTCGTAGCCAAGCCACCCACTGGGGGATTGTTTTATGTGGACAAACGTAATACCAATTACTGGGAAAATTATAAAGCTCTTGTCTTTGATAAATAAACTACAGAAGTACTTTTATTACAACTCATCCAAGTGAATACTTAAGTGTAAAAGGGGCGGAGAAGCTCCCCGTTCCAAGCTTTGGGCTCGTCGATCTGATGCTTGACATTGTAAAGGCGGTATGCTCCATTGTGGAGAACTTTGGTGATGATGAAGGGACCTTCCCAAGAAGGAGCAAGCTTGTGTGGTTTCTGCTGATTTACTCGGAGAACTAAATCTCCTTCCTGGAAGGCTCAACTCTTCACGTTTTTGGCGTGGAAGCGACGCAAGTCTTGTTGATAAATGGTCGATCTGATCAGAGCCATCTCCCTTTCTTCCTCTAAAATGTCGACTGCATCCTGCCGCGCTTGTTCTACTTCAGCTTCGGTGTAGAGCTCGACTCGGGGAGCATTGTGGAGAAGATCACTCGGCAAGACTGCTTCAACTCCGTAGACCAAGAAGAATGGAGTTCTTCCAGTCGACCGGTTGGGCGTGGTCCTTAACCCCCAAAGCACTGAGGAGAGTTCGTCGACCCATGCACCAGCCGCATGCTTGAGATCACGCATCAAACGGGGTTTCAACCCTTTGAGAATCAAACCGTTGGCTCGTTCTGCCTGTCCATTCGACTGTGGATGGGCGACTGAAGCATAGTCAACTCGTGTGCCTTGAGCCGTGCAGAAGGCTCTGAATTCTTCGAAATCGAAGTTTGACCCGTTGTCAGTGATGATGCTATGCGGGACTCCATATCTGAATATCAATTCTCTGATGAAGCTGACAGCAGTACCGGCATCGAGGTTCTTGATGGGTTTAGCTTCAATCCACTTGGTGAACTTGTCGACTGCTACCAGCACATGGGTGAAACCGCTTCTGCCCGTTCTCAAAGGACCGACCATATCCAAACCCCATACTGCAAAGGGCCAGACGAGTGGTATAGTCTTCAAAGCTGACGCGGGCTTGTGTGACATATTGGAGTAAAATTGATATCCCTCGCACTTGTCAACTATCTCCTTCGCCATTTCATTCCCTCTTGGCCAATAAAATCCGGCTCGGTATGCTTTGGCCACGATGGTCCAAGAGGACGCATGATGGCCACAGGTCCCCGAGTGGATGTCATCAAGGATTATTCGACCTTCTTCCAGTGTTATGCATTTCTGACCAACTCCAGTCGCGCTTTCTCTGTACAGCTGTCCCCTTATCACGGTAAAGGCCTTAGATCGGCGGACGATCTGTCGAGCCTCGTCTTTGTCCTCCGGGAGCTCTTTCCTCAAGATATACGCGATATATGGTACTGTCCAATCGGGAGTGATCACTAAAACTTACATGATCAGGTCGACCACTGCTGGGACCTCAACTTTAGTCGGATCCGTAACACTCTTAGGTTGCGGAGCTTTGTCGGTAAAAGGATCTTCTACGACTGACGGAGTGTGGATATGTTCCAAGAACACATCACCGGGGATGGCTTCTCTCTTTGATGCTATCTTCGCCAAATCATCAGCTGCTTGATTTTTCAGTCGGGGTATGTGGTGGAGCTCTAACCCTTCGAACTTCTTTTCGAGCTTCCTCACTGCATTGCAGTATCCAGTCATGGCTGGGCTTCTAACGTCCCACTCCTTCATCACCTGATTGACCACCAAATCTGAGTCGCCATAGACCATAAGGCGACGGACGCCGAGTGAAATGGCCATGCGCAACCCATACAAGAGTGCTTCATGTTCTGCTTCATTGTTGGAGGAATCAAAGTGGATTTGGAGCACATATCTGTGTTTATCTCCTCGGGGGGAAACCAAAACAACCCCAGCACTAGAACCATTTAACATCTTAGAGCCATCAAAGAACATGGTCCAATGCTCTGAGTGAACTTGAGTCGGCTGCTGTTGCTCAATCCACTCGGCAAGGAAATCTGCTATAGCCTGGGACTTAATGGCTTTCTTTGCCTCGAATTTGGTATCAAGGGGAAGGAGTTCAATCGCCCATTTAGCCACTCGACCAGTTGCATCTCTGTCGTGCGGAATCTCTGACAATGGCGCGTCGCTGACGATTGTAATGTCATGATCAGAGAAATAATGAGCAACCTTCTTCATGGTCATGTAGATCCCATATACAAGCTTCTGATAATGAGGATATCTTTGCTTCGATGGGGTCAAAACTTCAGAGAGATAATACACTGGGCGCTGAACTTTGAAGGCTTTCCCTTCTTCTTCCCGCTCGACCGTAAGTACTGAACTCATGACTTGTCCTGTGGCTGCAATATAAAGCAACAGAGGCTCTTTGCTGATTGGAGTAGCAAGCACCGGCTGGGTGGAGAGCAGAGCTTTTAGCTCGGCAAACGCTGCATCAGCTTCTGGAGTCCACTCGAACTTGTCTGCCTTCTTCATCAGTCGGTAAAGAGGCAACGCCTTTTCACCGAGGCGAGAGATGAATCGACTTAACGCGGCCAAGCATGCAGTAAGCTTCTGGACGTCGTGCACACGCACAGGGCGTTTCATTCGGAGTATGGTGCCAACTTTTTCTGGGTTAGCATCAATTCCCCGTTCTGAAACGAGAAAACCGAGTAACTTTCCGCCAGGTACTCCGAATGTGCACTTTAATGGATTGAGCTTGATATCATACCTCCTGAGATTAGCAAAAGTTTTAGCTAGGTCAGTCAACAGGTCGGAACCCTTTCGTGACTTGACCATGATATCATCCATATACGCATCCACATTCTGACTGATTTGAGTGAGTAAACACTTTTGAATCATTCTCATGAACATGGCTCCGGCATTCTTGAGGCCGAATGGCGTGGTGATATAGCAAAAGCACCTGAATGGAGTGATGAAAGCTGTTTTGATTTCGTCAGGTCCATACAGACGGATCTGATGATACCCGGAATAAGCGTCTAAAAAAGACAATCTCTTCCACCCCGCAGTCGAGTCGACAATTTGGTCGATGCGAGGGAGAGGAAAATGATCTTTTGGGCAGGCCCGATTGATCTATTTAAAGTCAATGCACATGCGAAGTGACTTGTCCTTCTTGGGGACCATGAAAACATTGGCGAGCCACTCAGAGTGGTATATCTCTCGGATAAACTCAGCTGCAAGGAGTCGCGCCACCTCCTCGCCAATGGCTTTTTTCTTCTGAACGGCGGACCGTCGAAGATGTTCTTTAACAGGTTTCGCTTTTGAGTCGACTCTAAGGCGATGCTCAGCCAGCCCCCTGGGAACACCCGGCATGTCAGTTGGCTTCCATGCAAAAATGTCCCAGTTCTCACGGAGGAACTGGATGAGCGCTTCTTCCTATTTAGAGTTGAGTGTTTTGGAAATATGGGTCGGAGTTGCGTTGGGGTCAGTCGGGTGGATATGAACTGGCTTCGTCTCCCCAGACGACTGGAACGCTGACTCTGTGGCGGGCTTCTTGGCCTGCAACAAATCACTCGGATCTGCATTTTTCTTGTATTCCTCGAGCTCTACCACTGTTATCTGGTCATCCGCAATCTTTAAGCCTTTCTGGAAACACTCCTCTGCCTTCTTCCGGCTGCTAGTGATAGTGATCACGCCTTTGGGGCCAGGCATCTTTAATTTGAGGTACACATAACATGGTCGAGCCATGAAACGGGCATAGGTTCGTCTTCCCAAAATGGCGTGGTAGGCGCTTCGAAAATCCACGACTTCAAATGTCAGCTTCTCTTTGCGGAAATGCTTCGAGTCGCCGAACACTACATCCAGAGCAATTTGGCCGAGTGACTCGGCCTTCTTTCCAGGAATGACTCCGTGAAAACTCATGTTGCTGGAACTGAGCCTGGACATCAGAATGCCCATTCCCTTGAGTGTCTCTGCATACAGTATATTCAACCCACTGCCGCCATCCATCAATACTTTTGTCAGTCGAGTGCCTTCGACGACTGGGTCGACCACCAGCGCTTGCCTCCCGGGGGTGGCAATGTGAATAGGGTGATCAAACTGGTCAAAACTAATGGGAGTTTGCGACCATCTCAGATAGCTTGGTGTCGCCGGAGCAACCATATTGACCTCACGGTTGATCACTTTCAGTCGACTTTTGCTCTCTACATCAGCAAAAAATCATCAGAGTGGAATTGACATGAGGGTATCCTCCATCACTGTCCTCCTTGTCCTCAGCCTTGTCCAACCCCTTCTCTTTGTCCTTTGGCTGTTTTCCTTGAAACTGCTGGATTAAGAGCCGGCATTGGCGAGTGGTATGCTTCGGGTAGATGAAGTTTCCCTCTTCGTCTTTCTTTGTGTGGATATGACACGGTAGATCCATCACGTCATTACCTTATTTATCCTTTATCTTCTTGGGGTTCCAAGAACCTTTGGGCTTCCCTTTGAATTTGCCCTGAGTCACGGTCAGAGCTTCTCTAGGAGCAGCTGGCTCGGCCTTCCGCTTCTGCTTCCGATTGGAGTTTCCCTTCTCCGACTGACTCGGCTTGTACTTGCCACTCTGGAGTCGGTCTTCTTCTTCACCATTGGCGTACTTGGTGGATATTTCCATCATCCGACTCAGGGTCATATCTCCAGTTCGACCGAACTTCAGACTTAACTCTCTGTTCTTGACACCATCCTTGAAGGCACAGACCGCTTGATGGTCCGACACGTTCTCCACAGTATGATGCAAAGTGATCCATCTCTGGATGTAATCTCTTAGCGTTTCACTTGACTTTTTCACGCAAACTTGCAGCTTTGTCAATCCAGCCGGTCGCTTGCAAGTCCCCTCAAACGTCCTGACAAACACTCGAGAAAGATCTTCCCAGGTGTAGATGCTGCTAGGGGCTAATTGATTCAACCACGCCCTGGCCGAACCCTCTAGCATAAGTGGCAAATGCTTCATGGCCACCTCATCATTACCGCCACCAATCTGTATAGCCACTCGGTAGTCTTCAAGCCAAGTTTCAGGCTTAGACTCTCCGGTGAACTTACTTACTCCAGTCGCCAACCTGAAGTTGGGGGGTATCACTTCAGCTCTAATGGCTCTGCTGAAGCATTCTAGACCTGAAACGTGGACTCGGCTGCTTGTGGGCACATCTCTATCATGGCCGCCTCTGTGAGCTCTATTCCGATCGACCAAACCTTGCACGATGATAGATCTCGCGTCAAAGCCTGGCTCTCTGGGGTCGACTGGAGCTCTTCGCCCAACACTAAGTTGACGCCTGTCATCTTGCTGCCGATGGGCGTTAGACCCACTTCTCGGGGGAGGAGTGGGCACTCGACGCCTATCATCACGATCAAATCGATCATCATAGTGATCCCGCCGGCCTTCACGTCCTACGCGCCTCGGAGGCGACCTTGGGCTGTGAGCCGACTGAACAGTATTTGCAGCGACGGATCGACTGTGAATCCTATTGCGCGACTGTGACACAACTGAATTCTGATCTCCTGCCGCCCGGAGCAAATCTCTGATCTGCATCAAGCCTCTTCCAGCCTCCTACTGGGAGGGCTGAATTGACTCTGCTAGGGCTGCAGCTGCCAAATTCTGAATCGGGGTTCGATATACCTGAGTCGGTTGTGGAAAGAGCTGACGTCGGCTGGAGTCAGGTACTCACTGACGTGCACGCTCGTCGAGTGCTCACTGGAGGTTCTCCAGTCGAGTGCGTTCACCCAAGTTGGCCAAACGTGCCTCTTCCAGGGCTCGAGCCTCTGGAGTTTCTCCTGCAATGGGAGTATGCAGGGCATCCATGTTCCGGCGGCGAAGTTCTTCCCTCTGCTGAGAAGTGAGTGGCTCGGGCTGATACTCTTCGTGGGCTCGAGCGGGGTCGCCCCCATCGTCCATCCCGTCGATGCGGGGGAAACCGGGAGGGCTAGGAGGCCCGTTGACCATCAGGACCTCTGCCGCTGGATCACTGCTATCGCACTCGGATGCAGTCTCTACGAAGCCAGTCGACAGATCGAACAGGCCGTAGAGAGATTCGTCGGGCTCAATTGCCGCGACTTGGGTGGTGACCGATTGGCGAGCCACTATGTGTCTCACCCATCACTGAAGCCTCGACCGACCGGAGCGCTTGCGCTGGCGGGAGACAGGGAGGGAAGACAGCACAGGAGTCGACCTGTATGGGGTTGACGGCTGCCGCAGCAGGACGCCGTGGACACACGCCCGAAAGTGCATCGCCCCGCGGACAGGGAGCGCGTCGATGTCGAGTGGTGCCTCCTGGAGCCAAGCGGAGTCGTCGGCAATGAAAGCGAGCGCGCCAAGATAGATCTCGCGGCCCTCGACCAGAGCTCGGCCGGAAACCATGATGAAGGCAATCGGACAAATTGCAACTTCTCCAAAAAGTCGCTAAGACACCTACCCCATGGTGGGCGCCAACTGTCGTCGTTCTAAGTCTGACAGTAGAATGGGGGGTAGGTATGGAGAGGCAAGATCCTAGCTATGGAGTAGTTGTACACACGAGTGTTTACGAGTTCAGGCCCTTCTCAGAGGAAGTAATAGCCCTACGTCTCGGAGCCCGGAGGCGGTCGACTGGTTTATGTGTATATGAGTTACAGGGGTGCGAACCCTTTACACTAAGGAGGGGGGTGGCTTATATAGAGTTCGCCAGACCCCTCCGGCCCTCAGTTATGCAGGGTTTAAAGTACATTAAGATAGAGGGTTACTAATAACGCCCTCATAAAGTGCCATGAAGACTATTAAAGCTACTTAATGATAGACCGTTGCATGCTGAGTGACTTTAGGTCTCCTGGCCGTCGAGTGGTTAGCTTCATGGTCGAGTGACTATCTTCGTCGTCGAGTGTCCTTGAGTTCGTCGAGTGAAGTCCCTCTTGGTCGACTGGAAGGTAGCTTCTTCTAAGGATGTCCTTGGGTATGGTATCCTAGATAGGTCCATGACCCTACCCTAGGTACATAACATCATCATTGTCCACGGCGCCGGATCTACTTCGCCGGTGGCTCATTCGTACTCCCCACCGGAGACGCTTTGTCCACACCCCCCCCCCCGGAGCCGCCCCACCGACGCCCCGGTCGACGGCCTCTAATCCTCTTCGCCGACACCTTCCTCAACCCTACCAGAGCCGCTTCGCCGACACTATCGTCAACCACATCGAAGTAGCTTCGCCTATACCATTTTCAACGCTACTGGGGCCGCTTTGCCAACTCACAAGTCCACGGCCTCAGATCCACTTCCTCGCACCCTCATCCAACCTATCGGAGCAGCTTCCGACGCCCTGTCCACGGCCACAAATCCACATCGTCGACACCATCCTTAACCCAACCACTGAGCAGCTTGACCTACACCCTCATCCACGGCCACAGATCCGCTTCGCCCACAGCGTAGTCCACCCTACCGGAGCCGCTCCACAAACACCCTACTCGACGGTTCTAGATATCCTTACCGGACCCCGATAGCGAGTGCAGCGTCATCACCCTTGACGTTTCTAACCTGATTCCCACCGTCTGGCAAGATGCCAAGCACCCGCCACGGCCTAGGTACTTGTCACCTTTAAACCCATCCAGTACACCTGCCTGATGTACTTCAAATATACTAACAGGTCGCTGTTACCTGTTATGCAGCTGGCAAAAACTACAAGGACGATGTTTCTTCTGGATCTAAAAGCTTGGCCAACCAAGATCCTGGACCGAGGCATTGCTATGATCTTGTAAGCATGTCTCTCTCTCTCTCTCTCTTGTATTGTTCTGTGCCTGCTAGCGTGCTTTGCTAGGATTTTCGACCCGTAATCCCTTTGTGCTGACAATGATTTCTAATATTGGCTGCTAAATTAGATATGTAGATGTCATACATGATACTACCTCGTACCTCTGTTCCTAAATATAAGTCTTTCTAGAGATTCAACAATAGGCTACATACGGAGCAAAATGAGTGAATGTACACTCGAAAATGCATCTATATACATATGTATGTGGTCCATACTGGAATCTCTACATAGACATATATTTAGGAATAGAGGTATTACATTTCACAAAATCATAGGTGGCATGTAGGAATTCGAGTAAACTACATTAGGCTCCCTTAGAGTGCCTGCTAGTCCAGCACACAGAATCATGGCTAGTTTATGCTACGCACACAATCATTAATTGGTGGGTTAAATATGTGCAAGGGATATGCAATGTATTATCATGTAGAAATGTCTGAAATTAGCCGTGTCAACTTGCAGATAGGGTTACACAATGAAAAAGTACAAGAGGTATGTGGCAATTTCATGGAACATCGCAAAAAAAGGAGAGCCGGTAGTGAGCCTATACAGTGTGCTATGGCACGTCACTCCTCCATTGCAATCATCGTGACATGTTATTTGTATGTCAGTTCTATTGGCCAAGTTTCTTAGGGACAGTTATTACAAGTTATCCTAAGAAAATAAGCACCTGTGAATATAAGCTCCATGTATAAGCCAACCAGTTCTTTTCATTGCGTTTTCAGCTTATTTTGGGTATGATCAGTCAAAAGTCTAGATTGTGTTATATTTTTTTCATTTTGGTGCCCATATGAAAATTAATTTGACTTGCAAACATCACAGATTGAACCCAGTGCAGTAATTAATATGATAGGAAAACACCATCACTATTTTCTCAAAATGCAAATACAAAGATACCATCTACTTGGCACAATCTACTTTGGTCAATGTTTTCCATAGAGATCCAATTGCCTAATTGAAACGAAAAACGCATGACCCACATTTAAATGAAGAACAAGTATTTATTGAAATTTGATGGTCCAAGTGCTTGGTTATTATCATATAGCAGCACCACCTGAAAGCATCATATAGTAGCAGCAGTAGCTCATAGCAACTCATCATACAGCAGCAGCAGCAGCAGTGTGCAATTGATCATATACCGGCAGCAGCTCATAGCAATTCATCATATAGCAGCAGCAGGAGCAGCTCATAGCAATTCATCATATAGTAGCAGCAGGAGCAGCTCATAGCAATTCATCATATAGAAGCAGCAGGAGCAGCTCATAGCAATTCATCATATAGCATCAGTAGGAGCAGCTCATAGCAATTCATCATACAGCAGCAGCAGGGGCAGCTTATAGCAACTCATCATATAGCAGCAGCAGCAGCTCATAGCAATTCATCATATAGCAGCAGCAGCAGCAGCTCGTAGCAATTCATCATATAGCACCAGCAGCTCATAGCAATTCATCATATAGCAGCAGCAGGAGCAGCTCATAGCAATGCATCATATAGCAGCAGCAGAAGCAGCTCATAGCAATTCATCGTATAGTGGATCAGAATGAAAATTTGGCAAAAAATCTGAGGAGATCCTCACCTTGTTGGATGAGCTCACCCTTCAATAGCACCTCAAGGCCACGGCCTGGGAGGTGGGGAGGGGGAATAAGGTGTCTTCTACCGCAGTGTGGCATCAGCCATAGTTGTGCAGCGCCTGCTGCGTTGGATGAACCACAGTGGAGCAGCTGCTGGAGACCATGAGAATGAGGGGCGGCACCAGAGGGAGATGCAGCCAGGGAGATTTTCCCCTACCCGCCGGCCATGTAGCCTAGCTGGACAGATCATCGTCGAGGACCAGGCCAGATGGGACAAGTGGTGACGACTTGCTGGAGGAACCCTAGTGCTGCAGGCAGGGAATCGAGGTAGAGGGAAAGAGGAGAGGAGATGCAAGCGGGGAGGGCAATGAACGCTTGCGTGTTTGTTTTTACTTGAGGGTGAGGTGTGACGCGGGCGTCGCCAGTTGCATTTTGAGTGTAATGTAGGCAGATAGCAGAGTCATTTCACTATTCCCCTTCCCTTCAATTTTTAGTGAGGTTCTACCCGAAACACCCCCCTCCAAAGCAAAATTAGTTAAGCCCAAGCCCATAACTCAAAAATGACTTCTTTACATCTTTTATGGCTTATTTTGACAATAAGCCCTGAAAAGGCGGAATAGAACTAGCCCTTAACCTGCAATTCAATTGTGTGTGCAATGATGAATCACTCCTGCCTGCTATGGTGTACATTTAGGCATCATCATACATGGCATAACCTAATACATGTGCATTCCATTGTAGAATCTGGAATATGCAATGTTTATGTTAGTTCATACATTGCACATGATGTTTAAATGCCCCTTAAATCTGGTCAGTAAAGTGATGGTCTTGAAGCCTCCTTCTTTGCTTCTTTTCTTGATATGTAAGATTTGCTCACACATCTGTTCAATTGCTTGTTTGCATCAGCCAGCCATACTAGGATTGTTTGCTTAGATTACTTGATGTTCTTGACCTAACACTCTAACAGAGCTTGTCAACGATTTAAACACTAAGGTCTGCTATAGTGGGGCCTTTTCTAACTCATAGGTGACATAAAGGTTTGGCTATACACTAAAGTAGGCTCTCCAAGAGTACCTGGAGATCCAGTTCGAAGGTATGCCTAGTTTTTACATAGTGCAGACATAGTAAATGCTCATTTCATTGCGTGCAAGTGCAAGAGATGCGGCATGTTTCATTATGTGGTGTTGTTTTGTTATAATCTCATCCTTTTGTGTTCACAGACTGGAAAGTATGCATATTTATCTTCCAAGGAGATGAGTAACTAGTTTGTGTCACCTTGCAGAGGGGGTGCAATGAAGATAAGATTGAGGATTTCCAAGTACAAGATGTTAGGAAGGAGCCTCGCAAGAGAAGTAGGAGCTGCGCTGAGCATCTTCAACCTGTTAAGGTAAGTCACTGTATCCAACTCAACAGTTAAATTCCTTGTTTGTTTCAGGCATAGTTAATTTGCTCTTTTCAATTGCTTTATTTATCCTCGGTTAATGAGATGCCCAAACAATGATGCCTGATGTTGGGTACTTGTATAACTATTAGGTGACATAATTAAAGGCCTTACCATTTAATTACTCTGCCAAAGTGTGCCTGAAGCTTTGAAGTCTATTAACCCACTATTATTGAATGAGGCTCACAATCTAGTTTATAATAGGCTAATGATTGCATAGTTTTGCTTGCTGTAGTATGTTTGTATGAAATCCTCTGCTGTTCATTATGCTCCCTAAGACTTTAATTGAGCTACAGAATGGCCAACTGCTTGCTTACTTCTATGCAACATGTTGTCTAAATTTGTAACTTGTCTGTGTTTTGGATTGGGCCCCAACATCATGCTCCTCTGGTGAGCTAAGAGAGATTTATGTATGCAGGCGCACATACTACCTTGTTTATAATTCTTAAAATATCACCTGCTTATGCTTCATGACGTGTAACATTATTGTTAGTCCTGTTTTGCCATGTACAAAATAGTCTGTCTTGCTCGCTTCACTGTTGTAACTATATTTTTGCCCTAGTCATGTGTACTTACAGAAACATTTCAGGATGAAGTGACATCAACACAAAGATCTGCGAGCAGTGCGGCATGGCCGTTACCAAATGATTATGGATTGGAATTGGAATGTGCTGATGTTCTCGAGCATCAACTAGAGGTGGCAATACAATGTGTACATGATTCTGAACGTACAATCAACAAGTTGAGACTGGACATGCATGTATTGGACGCAGGAGTCAAAAAATGAAACAAGACACTGAGGTAACAATGAAGGAATTGGAGATTTTGCAGACTGAAATTTGTGCTATCTAAATATGGCCAATCCTATTTTCTGAAGAGATTATAGTTCAAATGGTAA
Organism: Triticum dicoccoides; assembly: GCF_002162155.2. Classification (NCBI taxonomy): domain Eukaryota; kingdom Viridiplantae; phylum Streptophyta; class Magnoliopsida; order Poales; family Poaceae; genus Triticum; species Triticum dicoccoides. The sequence continues at coordinate 143,336,695 of NC_041383.1, read as the reverse complement.
GTTATGTTGATGCACGTCCATGATGTATGAATTGTATTTTCCCAGTGTATGTAATTTGCTGTTTGTGTATGCTTTAGTATCACTGGTGCCGAACCATAATGCCCAGTGGGTATAATCAGCTGTAATTTCTTTATTGTATAGTGTAGGATTATTCTATGTTTCTATGCCTTAGTCTCTTTATTATATAGTGTATGTTTTCTAGAGGTGATAGTATAGAGTAGGATAATTCTTTGAATATGCTGCTATATCGTTCAAATGCGGGCCAACTCGCCCAAACATTGTAGTGACTGTGGCCCTCCACAGGCCGTACGATCCATGGGCCATCTACGGAACGGACGATCCATGGCCTTCTATGGGCTGTCGGATCCATGGGCCTTCTATCGGCTGTCGGATCCATGTGCCTTCTATGGACCAACGGATCCATGGGCCTTCTATGGGCCGTCGGATCAATGGGCCTTCTATGGGTCGTCGGGTTAATGGGCCTTCTACGTCCCGTAGGATCCATGGGCCTTCTACGGGCCAACTTATCAATGGGCCTTGTACGGGCCGTATAAGGGGTCGTAAACGGGCTAGAGTGGAAATCATATGTTTTATGGACTGACCATAACGGGCCGTTAATAGGCCGTATTTGATGATGCTATGAAAATGGCCCAATAGATTAACGGGTCACAAACGGGCCGACTGTATCCACGGCTGAATTTGGCCCACAAGCAGAAAAGGCCAGTAACGGGTCGTAAGTAACTGAATGCTGGAAATGAGCCCAAGAATAAATGGGCCCTTAGAAGGCCAAATGGTAACACGGGCTAGAAACGACCCAATGGAATAATGGGCCGCTAATGGGTATAAAGCGATACACTGTTCATTACAGGCCGGTTTCACAACGGGCCATTAATGGGCCAAGAGTTACAAAGGGACTCATATGGGCCGAAATACGACATGGGCCGGAAGTTAAATCGGGCTAGATTTATATTGGACGGCCCAGATGACGCTATATGCGAACATGTCGTTAACAGGCTTGCCGTGGGCCGGCCCGCCACCTTTTAACCAAGTCAAATGGGCCGGCCTTTTCACAGGAATGGGCCTCTATTGGGTCGTGCCATGTGTCGACAAATCATAGGCGCTTTGGGTCCAATGAGTGGATGACATCTGTCCCAACGGTGAGCTGACACATGTTTCCTCCACCCAATGATGATTTTACACGTGTAAAATCCCCATTGGTCGGGGCTGTTAACTGGTTATCGGATCCAAAACCGGACCCGATAGCTTAACGGCGTTCCGTTACGGTGGATGCATGATTTATCGTCATGGAAGTGGACATTTTCGTGATGATAATTTTGGTAATGTCATGGAACATTTCTATGACAGCACATGTATGACTATCTTGATTCTGTCATAAATTTGTCATGGATGTACATGCATGACAGAAAACGTGACCTACTGTGACAAACACGTATCATCATGGAAGTGTATTTTTTTTGTAGTGAAGGTTGTAGTGCTCCCACTCACTTTCTTGTAAATACAGGCTTCACCGCAAGTCTGTATAAACCTATATGTTTTGATCAACTCATCAAAGCATATATTCCAACTCCGAGATGCTTGTACCAGTCCATAGATGGATCGCTGGAGCTTGCACATTTTATTAGCACCTTTAGGATTGACAAAACCTTCTGGTTGCATCATATACAACTATTCTTTAATAAATCCATTAAGGAGTGCAGTTTTGTTATCCATTTTCCAGATTTTATAAAATGCGGCAATTTCTAACATGATTCAGATAGACTTAAGCATCGCTATGAGTGAGAAAATCTCATCGTAGTCAACACCTTGAACTTGTCGAAAACCTTTCGCGACAAGTTGAGTTTTGTAGATAGTAACAATACCATCAGTGTCCGTCTTCCTCTTGAAGATCCATTTATTCTCAATGGCTCACCGATCATCAGGCAAGTCAATCAAAGTCCACACTTTTTTCTCATACATGGATCCCATCTTAGATTTCATGGCCTCAAGCCATTTCGTGGAATCTGGGCTCATCATCACTTCCTCATAGTTCGTAGGTTCGTCATGGTCAAGTAACATGACCTCCAGAGTAGGATTACCGTACCCTCTGGTGCGGACCTTACTCTGGCTGACCTACAAGGTCTGGTAGTAACTTGATCCGAAGTTTCATGATCATCATCATTAACTTCCTCACTAATTGGTGTAGGCATCACTAGAACTGATTTTTGTGATGAACTTCTTTCCAATTCAGGAGCAGGTACAATTACCTCATCAAGTTCTACTTTCCTCCCACTCACTTCTTTCGAGAGAAACTCTCTCTAGAAAGGATGCATTCTTAGCAACGAATATCCTGCCTTCGGATCTGTGATAGAAGGTGTACCCAACAATTTCTTTTTGGGTATCCTATGAAGATGCACTTCTCCGATTTGGGTTTGCGCTTATTGGTTTGAAACTTTTTTACATAAGCATCGCAAGCCCAAACTTTAAGAAACCACAGCTTTGGTTTCTTGCCAAACCATAGTTCATACGGTGTCGTCTCAACGGATTTAGATGGTGCCCTATTTAACGTGAATGCATCTGTCTCTAATGCATAACCCCAAAACGATAGTAGTAAATCGGTAAGAGACATCATAGATCACACCATATCTAATAAAGTACGGTTACGATGTTCGGACACACCATTACGCTATGGTGTTCCAGGTGGCGTGAGTTGTGAAACTTATTCCACATTGTTTCAAATGAAGACCAAACTCGTAACTCAAATATTCGCCTCCGTGATCATATTGTAGAAACTTTATTTTCTTGTTACGATGATTTTCCACTTCACTCTAAAATTCTTTGAACTTTTCAAATGTTTCAGACTTATGTTTCATCAAGTAGATATACCCATATCTGCTCAAATCATCTATGAAGGTTAGAAAAATAATGATACCCGCTGCGAGCCTCAACACTCATCGGACCGCATACATCAATATGTATTATTTCCAATAAGTCAGTTGCTTGCTCCATTGTTCCGGAGAACGGAATCTTAGTCATCTTGCCCATGAGGCATGGTTCGCAAGCATCAAATGATTCATAATCATGTGATTCCAAAAGTCCATCCGCATGGAGTTTCTTCATGCGCTTTACACCAATATGACCTAAATGGCAGTGCCACAAGTATGTTGCACTATCATTATCAACTTTGTGTCACATCCCTAGCTTCTGGTAATGCACTAGGCTAGACCTCATGTGTGCATCATGTTTAAATTCTGAAATTTGAATTGAGGAATTTTGGAAGCCTCAAAAACTTAAATAAAAGAGGGGCAAAAAAACCCTAGAAATCTCATTCATTGCTCCAAAAATGCCTTTTTAAATGTTTGATAATTTTTGGTAAGGGTTCTGGTCCCAACCAAAATATTGAACATTTTTAAGGATTTATTTTTGGGACTTTGAATTTAAATCATTAGCTATTTTAATTTGAATTATATTCATATAATTAGAATATAATTTCAAATATCCCTGAAATATTTTATAAGCTTTTGGAAAAGTCCATCTAGCAATATAAAATATTCAGTGGAGTTTTTGGCATTGTTTGAATTATTTTAAAATTCAAAACAGTGGCAAAATAATTTAAATAAAACAAAAACAGAAGAAAAATATAAAACAGAATAGAAACAGAAAGAGAGAGAGAGAGTAAGCTACCTGGCGCCTACCAAGCCCACCTGGGCCTCACCTGGCCGGCCCAGCCAGCAGCCCGGCCACCTGGCCAGCCCACCTCCCCCCCTTGTCCTCTTCTTCCTCTGCCAGTAGGCAGAGGCGAGGCGTGGCGCGCGCCCGAAGAGCGCCGGCCACCTCCTGCTTCGCCGTGGCAGCCTCCCCGACTCCCTCGCGACGCCACGGAGACGCCTCGACCCCCTCGACCGCCTCTCTCTTCCCCTGGACCCCGTTCCCTCCTCTGCTCTCTCCCTGCACGCGCCCGAGCGGAGCTCGTCGTCGCCGTCGCCGTTCGCCGTAGCCACCGTGCTCCTCACTGCCACCCGAAGTACCCAGGAGATCCGCCCCGACCACCTCTTCCTCCTCGCCGAGAAGCGCACCGCGGGAGCCCCTGCATCGCCGCCATCGCCGTCGTCTTCTACCTCGGACCCGCCGGCCATCTTCGTCAAATTCGTCGGCTCCGGTGCCTCCCCGAGCTCCCCGAGGCCACCGTCGCAACCCCTGTGAGCTCCACTCCGTTTTCCCTCCTCCATTTTGTTCGTTCCCGTGCCGTAGCACCCCGGCCACATTCCCGAGCGCCGCCGTCCGCCATGGACGCCGGGCATGGCACTGACGTGCTGCTGCGGCCAGTCCGACGAGCCTAGCGTGCTCCTAGCTGCCCCAGGAGTCCGCATAGCCCCTCAGCCAGCCCCCTAGCGCCCCGTAACCTCGCTCCGCCCAAACCCGAGCTCCGGCAGCCGCCGCGGCCCCCACTCCGGCGAGCTCCGGCCACCCCGCGCCTCCCGCATGCCTCCTTTGGATGCGCGCAAGCAAGGGCAACCCTCTGGTGCCCTTGGCTTGGCCCAAAACCCCTCGCAGCGCCACTCCGGCGAGCTCCCGCCGCAGTTTTGGTCGTCGCCGGCGACACTCCGGCGACTGCCGACGTGGCACGCCTAATTAGCACTAATGACGCTTAAACACCCCCCCACAGCCACTGACAGTGGGCCCCGTAGTGGGTCAAAGCCCGGGTCAACGCGGGATTAGCCCCTGTGTCACTGACGTGTGGACCCCACACGTCAGGATTGACCCGAGCCGGCCCCTGTTGACTTGCTGACGTCATGCCAACGTCATGCTGACGCAGTAATGCTTTCTGGATTTAATTTAATTCTGAAATTCCAGAAAAATGCCTAAAACTTCCAAAATTCATAGAAAATTAACCGTAACTCCAAATTAAATAATTTATATATGAAAAATTATCAGAAAAATTCAAGGAATCCATCTGTACCATTTTCATGCATGTTAGAACAACTTATCACTACTGTTTAGAGCAAATGAAGTGAATGACATTTAAATAACCACATATGGAGTTTGAATTTGAATCTTGGATTCAAACCAACTTCATTTAATCTGGTTTTAGGTGCATTAGCCCAAAACACATTCATATGGCCATGTCATAGCATGCATCATATTGTGCATTGCATTGATTGTGTTCCCTTCTGTGTTGCCGGTATTTGTTCCCTCTCGATAGACGTGATACCGATGATGTGATCGTTGACACTGATGAAGACTCAATGTTATCTTCAGAAGTGCCAGGCAAGCAAAAACCCCCTTGTTCATTCCGATACAATCCTACTCTCTCGCTCCTGCTCTCTTTTACTGCATTAGGACAACACCGATTCATCTGTTACTTGCTGCGGTAGCTGAACCCCTTTATCCTCTGCATGACCTGTCATTGCCACAGTAAATAGATGAAACCCACTAGCATGAGTAGGAGTTGTTTGAGCCCTGTTGTGCCTACTCATTCATGTTTGTTTGTCATGCCTGCTACTGCTTAGAGTTGAGTCAGGTCTGATTCATCGGGGATGAATCAGAGGTGTGTGAACATGTCCTACTGTGTGTGAGCTAAGTGTGTGAACACGATTTGGTAAAAGGTGTCGGTGAGAGGCCATGTAGGAGTACATGGTGGGTTGTCTCATTGAAGCCGTCCTCAGGAACTGAGTTCTGTGTTTGTGATCCATGATTCAGCTACTACCATACATTGGGCCCTGAAATATGACCCCGCTCGACTTCTTATTCACCCTTGTCCTCTGTCTAGGAGTTGCAAGTAGTTTCTGGTGTTTGTAGTATGCTGGAGGCCGTGGACAGCGCTGACCGTAGGGGTGGGCTGTGATGCGGTAGGCACGTGGCCGGGTATACCGGGCGCCCGTTTGGTGTCACGGAACCCTGTTCACATCGTTTGGGGCTGTGAGCGAAACTCCGGCCGGATCTCCTCATGGATGGAACCCGAATAGGCGATAAACCGGGACTAGAGACTTAGGTGTTTAGGTAGGTCGTGGTCTACACCCACGTCGGCTTTCGCTTGAAGTCTGCCGAGCACATGTCGTGTGCAGACGCTAAGTGGTGGAAACATGTATGAAGAAGTATACCCCTGCAGGGTTAACATCATCTATTCGAATAGTCGTGTCCGCGGTAAAGGACTTCTGGGTTGCTTATATCAGTTCATAGACAAGTGAAAGTGGATACTCTAGAATACGCAAGATAAGCGTGAGTGCTATGGATGGCGCTCTCGTAGGGAGACGGGAGCGGATCCATAGTGGTGTATTGATATGGGGAATATGTGGACTCGTGTGCGCCACCTCAAAAGAGTTACATTGCAGTCGTAGTTCAGGATAGCCACCGAGTCAAAGCTGGCTTGCTGCAGTTAAACCTCACCATCCCTTTGTTGATAATGATGCATATGTAGTTAGTTCTGATGTAAGTCTTGCTGGGTACATTTGTACTCACGTTTGCCTATTTTATGTTTTTGCAGAGAGACTTCGGTCTCACTAGTAGTTTCGCGTGGACTTCGACGTTTAGCTTGTTACCTCAGCTACGATCTTGTGCCCCGGCAGGATCTGGTAGATAGTCAGGCTTCTCAGCCTTTTTCAGTTATAGATGTCTGTACCCAGACATGATAGCTTCCGCTTGTGCTTTGATTTGTATGCTCTGATTGTTGGGTCATGAGACCCATGTTTGTAATATCTCGCTCCTCGGAGCCTATTGAATAAATTACTTGAGTCGTAGAGCCATGTTGTGATGCCATGTTGTATTTGCACATATCGAGCATATTGTGTGTATGTTATTGAAATGCTTGGTATGTGTGGGATCTGACCATCTAGTTGTTTATCTTTAGTAGCCTCTCTTACGGGGAAATGTCTCCTAGTGTTTCACTGAGCCATGGTAGCTTGCTACTGCTCCAGAACACTTAGGCTGGCCGGCATGTGTCCTTCTTCGTTCCTGTGTCTGTCCCTTCGGGGAAATGTCACGCGATGAATACCGGAGTCCTGTTAGCCCGCTATAGCCCGGTTCACCGGAGTCCTGCTAGCCCAGTGCTACAGCCTGGATTCACTCGCTGATGACCGACACGTTCGATGCTGGGTCATGGATGCCTGTCCCTGTAAGTCTGTGCCACTTTGGGTTTACGACTAGCCATGTCAGCCCGGGCTCCTTATCATATGGATGCTAGCGACACTGTCATATACGTGTGCCAAAAGGCGCAAACGGTCCCGGGCAAAGGTAAGGCGACACCCGTGGGAATACCGTGCGTGAGGCCGCAAGGTGATATGAGGTGTTACATGCTAGATCGATCTGGCATTGAGTCGGGGTCCTGACAGCGTTGGTATCAGAGCTTGACTGCCTGTAGGATTACCAAGCCAAACTGGTCGAAGTTGAGTCTAGAAATTCTTTAGTTATATAAGGGAATTGATTGTGGAATGGAACGTAAGGCTCTTTTTACTCCTTATACCTCATGGCCTTCTGATCTGAGACATCATCTTCTCTTCTACGGGGATTAAGAACTAGGCTATCTCTTCTTCCCATCAGGATCACGTGTTACTAATTCGTAGACTTATAAGATTGTTGGATTTAAGCTTGAGTTCAGTTCCTACTACCTCCATATGTTAATTGTTGATCTCGAAACCTTGATATTGTGCTTCTGAGTGGTTATGCCACCATTTTTGTGAATGTCTCAAGTCTTTTCTGAGCATTTACAGCCGTTATGCTGTCCGAGTCATTCCAGGTTTCTAAATAGTCTGATGCATTTGCAAAATCCTTTCCCTCTGGTTTCGATGCTCCTTTATGCCAGCTCAATCACACTAATTGTTGAGTTGAGGTATTCTACTGCCTCGACCTTTATGTTGGAATAATTATTATGACCCTAGGTGTCTCAGGGGATCATCTAGTAATTTAGCCATGATTTGTGTTCCCAGTGTGATGATTCTGGCCATCATTCTCGAAAGCATCCCGTGATGCTACTTAGTAATAGGTATTCTGTTCCTGGGTTCTTGAACCCGAGATTCACTCTACTTACTTCATGTTGATAGTGTTTGCTAGTTCCTTCAGGATATTAGTAACTTTGCGATAGTCCTCGAGGTCCGTGGTATTTCCTTCTTTCAAATACTATGAACCGCTTATGGCAGATGTTTATTGGATCAAAAGATCACAATTAGAGTACTCTTGAGGAGATCTCCATTCATATATCGTGACTCTGCCAGTCCTACCTCTCTGCATGGGTTATCTGGAAGAAATGTTGAATTCGTTCGACATGCCAAACCATGCATCCACAACTCAGAAAATCGTGTGTTCCTTTGAGTTGTCCCTCTTTAGTTGTCTACTGACCTTCGTCTATCAATTGATAGTCAAGAGTATGCGTGCGTTCGTTTATCGATGCCTATTACTCTTGTGGTCCGTCAAGCCATTCTATCGCATAATGACTAGGAGAAACAAACTCCAGTACCTCTTCCATATCCAGGATTGGGTCAAAGAAGTTGTGCTCCGCAGATCAAATTGCTAATCCAGCTTTTGTTCTGTTCTACCTTGGAGTATTACCATCTTTATATCGGGATTGTTATAGGAATTGCACACCATCCCATGAACTCTTGGTACAGTGATACTTCTTGCCATCACTGTTCATTCCTCGGCCCTCGTGTTGATGTAACCGGAATACCGACAAATGAATTGTGATGTGTGAAATCAATACTCCCAGCAACCTCGTTGCTTGGTAGTTAAAGGATAATAATTTCATTCTTAGCATGTTGGTTTTTGAATCATCCTTCTAAGACTTATCGTGCTACCTAGTTCTTATTTCGGTGCACCCTTCGATTGATGAGTTAGGATCTTGTCAAGTCCTCACTCATTTGATTATATCGTCTTGCCCTCAAAAGCGAGATTGTTCTCGAGCTTAGTAACATACCGGTGGTTCGTGATTTTCTGAATGTCTTCTCGGAAGTATCACCAGGTCGTCACCTGACCGTTATGTTGAGCCCGTGATCAAGTTGGTTTCTTATGAACCACCTTCTTTCCAAGAATCGGTGTTAGATATCCCTGAGCTAGTTGGTTAAGCTGGACAACAACTTGGAGAGTTGGAAGATAAAAGTTTGTCTGACTTAGTTCGTTCCAAAGGGATATTCTTGTGTAGTGTGTGTTGAAGAAAGATGATATCTTCATCGATTGGTCCCTGTGATCAGTTGTTGGACCTATTGTCTTATCAATCCTTTTATTTGAGTGTGGGCCATCGTCAAATCATCTCAGTACCAACGATGCTCGTAATGTTGTCTTATTCGTGGTTGATCCCTCGAGCATACACCATTACATCTTTGGTCTGACCAATGCTATCACCGTGTTCACTTAACTATGGAATTCCTTTTAAAAGGAAACCCGGATGAATTGTTGTTGAGCCCATTGACAACATCCTTATCTCCTCCATGATTTTGTTGAGCATTAAGCTAGTGTTGGAAATTTTTGAAAGCATTTGTTCATGCTAGCTCATGAAGCATATGTTTGGATGAAGGTAGTGACTTCCTTTAATTCATGTGCATCTGATGCAAGTTGCCGCCGTGGATTCGAGAAAGTCAATGTTGCTTTCTTTGGAATCATTCCAAATCAGTCATGCACACGTGCGAAGAATGCTGTGGTTTGAAGACTTGCAACCTTCAATCTATATGTATCCCTAGCACACCAAGCCACTGGTTGGTTTATTCAAGGAGAAGGAGTTCCTTCATAAGAGCTAATCCGGACTTATGTAAGGACTTCGATACCCTCGTTGATGGTTCCCCCTCCTGAACTCGGTAGTGTTTTATTATAAGACTACTATGTGGTCATGCTTGTCTGGGACAACGTGTTCACATGTTAGTAGCAGAACCAGCTCATGTTTTGGAGCTTGCTATCGTAGTTCATCTCCCGAGAATCCCGCAACGTCATCTCGTCGATTTGTGTTGCAAACTTTCATTTTTCTTCCTAGACTCGATGGGTCTGGAATATTCTGACACCAACCAGATCTGAATCTCAGGCAGATATGATGGTTGGAACATTTCCCCAAGAACTATAATATTGGTTCCTCGATAACCGGTAAAGTGGATGTCGTGGCCAACACACCCAACCGGAAGACCTATTATTGTAGTATCTTGATTGAAGAAGTTGGCCACCTCCCATAAGGATTTCCTAGGATTTACCTCCGTAACTGTTCCTTATGGATTCTATTGCTCCCGAAGTCCGACCTTTACTTGATGTTCTAGTTATCAAACCATATCTATGAATGGGTTACACTAGCACATCAAGGAGAACATTAGAAGCGGAGTGCTAAATGTCTCTCGGTCGATCATCCAGATTTTGTTCCTTGGCTTCGCTAAGGTGTAATCTGAGAAGTGTTATCTTCCATTGCATCTGCATCATCCATCATCATTCATCGTGGTAGCAAGTTGTGTGGCCAGAATCCTTGACACGGATGTTGGTAAAACCTTGATGATTGTGGAAATGCTCAAGTTCTTGAGAGCACGCACAAGCGCTACGTGTTATCCTCGGCACTAACTGGGTTTGCTCTCAGTTTCCTCGGCAATGCTATGACCTATTCAAACAGTGAATTCACTCTTTATTGTTGGGTTCTTCCCCAGTTACTAGAATCATTCCCAGCATTTGCATTTTGTTCCCAGCTTGCACTGCCAATGTGCCATTCTACCATGGGTCTCTTCCATTTCCGGTGATAAGCAAATTCATCCACTACGTTGTCTTCAACAAGGTAATCCACATCATCCAAGTCCGAGTATGCCATTCTACCGACCCCCGCCAATCGATTGCTGTGATTTGCCTTAGGTTGATATAGAGAGTCTAAATGATCTCTATATCAAAGGTAATTCTTTCTGCCACTTAAGGGGATAATCTACGAATCAACTTCCCCTCCTCCAGGATGTTTCGTCGTGGTATCATGGCAACTCAACTCCTCGCTACGAGGACAATCGTTTACCACCTTCTTAGGTGTGGAATCGTTGTCTACCTAGTGAACCTTTGTCATCTGCTTCACTCCATTCCTATGGATGTGTGCTTTGCCTCTCAGCTCGAGAGATGTTGCTATGTCTCATTCCGTGAGTTAATCCTGAGTTGTTCGACCTTCGAGAAGAACCATTCTTTCAGGGTCTCTCTTTTCCTCTCGTTGTCATGTTAGTTGGAGTTCTCAGAGCAAGACTTCGAGACAATGATGGGGAACGAATCAACGTCCATTTGAAGTGCAACTGGATCGTGAAGATTATACTAGTTTGCGTTTCCCCTTCATCTTACCCTATGCCTGAATCTCGAGACGAGATTCTTGTTTAGTGGGGGTGAGTTGTCACATCCCTAGCTTCTGGTAATGCACTAGGCTAGACCTCATGTGTGCATCATGTTTAAATTCTGAAATTTGAATTGAGGAATTTTGGAAGCCTCAAAAACTTAAATAAAAGAGGGGCAAAAAAACCCTAGAAATCTCATTCATTGCTCCAAAAATGCCTTTTGAAATGTTTGATAATTTTTGGTAAGGGTTCTGGTCCCAACCAAAATATTGAACATTTTTAAGGATTTATTTTTGGGACTTTGAATTTAAATCATTAGCTATTTGAATTTGAATTATATTCATATAATTAGAATATAATTTCAAATATCCCTGAAATATTTTATAAGCTTTTGGAAAAGTCCATCTAGCAATATAAAATATTCAGTGGAGTTTTTGGCATTGTTTGAATTATTTTAAAATTCAAAACAGTGGCAAAATAATTTAAATAAAACAAAAACAGAAGAAAAATATAAAACAGAATAGAAACAGAAAGAGAGAGAGAGAGTAAGCTACCTGGCGCCTACCAAGCCCACCTGGGCCTCACCTGGCCGGCCCAGCCAGCAGCCCGGCCACCTGGCCAGCCCACCTCCCCCCCTTGTCCTCTTCTTCCTCTGCCAGTAGGCACAGGCGAGGCGTGGCGCACGCCCGAAGAGCGCCGGCCACCTCCTGCTTCGCCGTGGCAGCCTCCCCGACTCCCTCGCGACGCCACGGAGACGCCTCGACCCCCTCGACCGCCTCTCTCTTCCCCTGGACCCCGTTCCCTCCTCTGCTCTCTCCCTGCACGCGCCCGAGCGGAGCTCGTCGTCGCCGTCGCCGTTCGCCGTAGCCACCGTGCTCCTCACTGCCACCCGAAGTACCCAGGAGATCCGCCCCGACCACCTCTTCCTCCTCGCCGAGAAGCGCACCGCGGGAGCCCCTGCATCGCCGCCATCGCCGTCGTCTTCTACCTCGGACCCGCCGGCCATCTTCGTCAAATTCGTCGGCTTCGGTGCCTCCCCGAGCTCCCCGAGGCCACCGTCGCAACCCCTGTGAGCTCCACTCCATTTCCCCTCCTCCATTTTGTTCGTTCCCGTGCCGTAGCACCCCGGCCACATTTCCGAGCGCCGCCGTCCGCCATGGACGCCGGGCGTGGCACTGACGTGCTGCTGCGGCCAGTCCGACGAGCCTAGCGTGCTCCTAGCTGCCCCAGGAGTCCGCATAGCCCCTCAGCCAGCCCCCTAGCGCCCCGTAACCTCGCTCCGCCCAAACCCGAGCTCCGGCAGCCGCCGCGGCCCCCACTCCGGCGAGCTCCGGCCACCCCGCGCCTCCCGCATGCCTCCTTTGGATGCGCGCAAGCAAGGGCAACCCTCTGGTGCCCTTGGCTTGGCCCAAAACCGCTCGCAGCGCCACTCCGGCGAGCTCCCGCCGCAGTTTTGGTCGTCGCCGGCCGAACTCCGGCGACTGCCGACGTGGCACGCCTAATTAGCACTAATGACGCCTAAACACCCCCCCCCCCACAGCCACTGACAGTGGGCCCCGTAGTGGGTCAAAGCCCGGGTCAACGCGGGATTAGCCCCTGTGTCACTGACGTGTGGACCCCACACGTCAGGTTTGACCCGAGCCGGCCCCTGTTGACTTGCTGACGTCATGCCAACGTCATGCTGACGCAGTAATGTTTTCTGGATTTAATTTAATTCTGAAATTCCAGAAAAATGCCTAAAACTTCCAAAATTCATAGAAAATTAACCGTAACTCCAAATTAAATAATTTATATATGAAAAATTATCAGAAAAATTCAAGGAATCCATCTGTACCATTTTCATGCATGTTAGAACAACTTATCACTACTGTTTAGAGCAAATGAAGTGAATGACATTTAAATAACCACATATGGAGTTTGAATTTGAATCTTGGATTCAAACCAACTTCATTTAATCTAGTTTTAGGTGCATTAGCCCAAAACACATTCATATTGCCATGTCATAGCATGCATCATATTGTGCATTGCATTGATTGTGTTCCCTTCTGTGTTGCCGGTATTTGTTCCCTCTCGATAGACGTGATACCGATGATGTGATCGTTGACACTGATGAAGACTCAATGTTATCTTCAGAAGTGCCAGGCAAGCAAAAACCCCCTTGTTCATTCCGATACAATCCTACTCTCTCGCTCCTGCTCTCTTTTACTGCATTAGGACAACACCGATTCATCTGTTACTTGCTGCGGTAGCTGAACCCCTTTATCCTCTGCATGACCTGTCATTGCCACAGTAAATAGATGAAACCCACTAGCATGAGTAGGAGTTGTTTGAGCCCTGTTGTGCCTACTCATTCATGTTTGTTTGTCATGCCTGCTACTGCTTAGAGTTGAGTCAGGTCTGATTCATCGGGGATGAATCAGAGGTGTGTGAACATGTCCTACTGTGTGTGAGCTAAGTGTGTGAACACGATTTGGTAAAAGGTGTCGGTGAGAGGCCATGTAGGAGTACATGGTGGGTTGTCTCATTGAAGCCGTCCTCAGGAACTGAGTTCTGTGTTTGTGATCCATGATTCAGCTACTACCATACATTGGGCCCTGAAATATGACCCCGCTCGACTTCTTATTCACCCTTGTCCTCTGTCCAGGAGTTGCAAGTAGTTTCTGGTGTTTGTAGTATGCTGGAGGCCGTGGACAGCGCTGACCGTAGGGGTGGGCTGTGATGCGGTAGGCACGTGGCCGGGTATACCGGGCGCCCGTTTGGTGTCACGGAACCCTGTTCACATCGTTTGGGGCTGTGAGCGAAACTCCGGCCGGATCTCCTCATGGATGGAACCCGAATAGGCGATAAACCTGGACTAGAGACTTAGGTGTTTAGGTAGGTCGGGGTCTACACCCACGTCGCTTTCGCTTGAAGTCTGCCGAGCACATGTCGTGTGCAGACGCTAAGTGGTGGAAACATGTATGAAGAAGTACACCCCTGCAGGGTTAACATCATCTATTCGAATAGCCGTGTCCGCGGAAAAGGACTTCTGGGTTGCTTATATCAGTTCATAGACAAGTGAAAGTGGATACTCTAAAATACGCAAGATAAGCGTGAGTGCTATGGATGGCGTTCTCGTAGGGAGACGGGAGCGGATCCATAGTGGTGTATTGATATGGTGAATATGTGGACTCGTGTGCGCCACCTCAAAAGAGTTACTTGCAGTCGTAGTTCAGGATAGCCACCGAGTCAAAGCTGGCTTGCTGCAGTCAAACTCCACCATCCCCTTTGTTGATAATGATGCATGTGTAGATAGATCTGATGTAAGTCTTGCTGGGTACATTTGTACTCACGTTTGCCTATTTTATGTTTTTGCAGAGAGACTTCGGTCTCACTAGTAGTTCCACGTGGACTTCGACGTTTAGCTTGTTACCTCAGCTACGATCTTGTGCCCTCGGCAGTATCTGGTAGATAGTCAGGCTTCTCAGCCTTTTTCATTTATAGTTGTCTGTACTCAGACATGTTAAGCTTCCGCATGTGCTTTGACTTGTATGCTCTGATTGTTGGGTCATGAGACCCATGATTGTAATATCTCGCTCCTCAGAGCCTATTTGAATAAATTACTTGAGTCGTAGAGTCATGTTGTGATGCCATGTTGTATTTGCACATATCGAGCATATTGTGTGTATGCTACTGAAATGCTTGGTATGTGTGGGATCTGACCATCTAGTTGTTTATCTTTAGTAGCCTCTCTTACCGGGAAATGTCTCCTAGTGTTTCCACCGAGCCATGGTAGCTCGCTACTGCTCCGGAACACTTAGGCTGGCCGGCATGTGTCCTTCTTCGTTCCTGTGTCTGTCCCTTCGGGGAAATGTCACGCGATGAATACCGGAGTCCTGTTAGCCCGCTACAGCCCGGTTCACCGGAGTCCTGCTAGCCCAGTGCTACAGCCTGGATTCACTCGCTGATGACCGACACGTTCGATGCTGGGTCATGGATGCCTGTCCCTGTAAGTCTGTGCCACTTTGGGTTTACGACTAGCCATGTCAGCCCGGGCTCCTTATCATATGGATGCTAGCGACACCGTCATATACGTGTGCCAAAAGGCGCAAACGGTCCCGGGCCAAGGTAAGGCGACACCTGTGGGAATACCGTGCGTGAGGCCACAAAGTGATATGAGGTGTTACATGCTAGATCGATGTGACATTGAGTCGGGGTCCTGACACTTTGCATCTTTTGGCATCAATATTATGTGTATCACTATGATCGAGATTCAATAAACCATTTATATTAAGTATATGACCATAGAAGGTTTTGTTCATGTAAACCGAACAACAATTATTCTTTGACTTAAATGAATAACTGTATTGCAATAAACCTTATCCAATCATATTCATGCTCAACACAAACACCAAATAACATTTATTTTAGGTTTAACACTAATCCCGAAGGTAAAGGGAGTGTGTGATGGTGATCTTATCAACCTTGGAATCACTTCCAACACACATCATCACCTCGCCCTTAACTAGTCTCTGTTTATTTTGCAACTCCCATTTCGAGTTACTACTCTTAGTGACTGAACTAGTATCAAATACCAAGGGGTTTCTATAAACACTAGTAAAGTACACATCAATAACATGTATATCAAATATGCCTCTGTTCACTTTTACATCCTTCTTATCCGCAAAGTATCTAGGGGCAATTCCACTTCCAGTGACCATTTCCTTTGCAGTAGAAGCACTTAGTTTCAGGCTTGGGTCCAGCTTTGGGTTTCTTCATGGGAGTGGCAACTTTCTTGCCATTCTTCTTGAAGTTCCCTTTCTTTCCCTTGTCCTTTTACTTGAAACTAGTGGTCTTGTCAACCATCAACACTTGATGTTTTTTCTTAATTTCTACCTTCGCCGATTTCGGCATCACGAAGAGCTTGGGAATCGTTTCCGTTGTCCCTTGCATATTATAGTTCATCACAAAGTTCTAGTAACTTGGTCATGGTGACTAGAGAAATCTGTCAATCACTATCTTATCTTGAAGATTAACTCCCACTTGATTCAAGTGATTGTAGTGCTCAGACATTCTGAGCACATGCTCACTAGCTGAGCTATTCTCCTCCATCTTGTAGGCAAAGTACTTTGTCAGAGGTCTCATACCTCTTAACACGGGCATGAGTCTGAAATACCAATTTCAACTCTTGGAACATCTCATATGCTCCATGTTGTTCAAAACATTTTTGAAGTTCCGGTTCTAAGCCGTAAAGCATGGTGCACTAAACTATCAAGTAGTCATCATACCGAGCTTGTCAAACGTTCATAACGTCTGCATGTGCTCCTGCAAAAGTTCTGTCACCTAGCGGTGCATCAACGAAATAATTCTTCTTTGCAGCAATGAGGATAATCCTCATATCACGGACCTAGTCCACGTTATTGCTACTATCATTTTTAAACTTAGTTTTCTCTAGGAACATATCAAAAATAAATGGGGAGCTACATCACGAGCTATTGATCTACTACATAATTATGCAAATACTATCAGGACTAAGTTCATGATAAATTAAAGTTTAATTAATCATATTACTTAAGAACTCCCACTTAGATAGACATCCCTCTACTCATCTAAATGATCACATGCTCCAAATCAACTAAACCATGTCCGATCATCATGTGAGATGGAGTAGTTTTCAATGGTGAACATCACTATGTTGATCATATCTACTATATGATTCACGTTTGATATTTCGATCTCAGTGTTTCGAGGCCATATCTGCATATGCTAGGCTCGTCAAGTTTAACCCAAGTATTCTTTGTATGTGAACATAGAGCTTATCACACCCGATCATCACATGGTGTCTCAGCACGAAGAACTGTCGCAATGGTGCATACTCAGGGAGAACACTTATATCTTGAAATTTTAGTAAGGGGTCATCTTATAAAGCTACTGTCGTACTGAGAAAAATAAGTTGCATAAAAGATAAACATCACATGCAATCAAAATATGTGACATGATATGGCCATTATCATCTTGTGCCATTTATCTCCATCTCCAAAGTACCGTCATGATCTCCATCGTCACGGCATGACACCATGATCTCCATCAACTTGATCTCTATCAACGTGTCGTCACATGGCCGTCTCGCCCACTATTGCTTTTTGCAACTATTGCTATCGCATAGCGATAAAGTAAAGCAATTACATGGCGCTTGCATCTTATGCAATAAAGAGACAACCATAAGGCTCCTGCCAGTTGCCGATAACTTTACAAAACATGATCATCTCATATAACAATTTATATCTCATCATGTCTTGACCATATCACATCACAACAAGCCCTGCAAAACAAGTTCGACGTCCTATACTTTGTTGTTGCAAGTTTTACGTGGCTGCTACGGGCTTCTAGCAAGAACCGTTCTTACCTACGCATCAAAACCACAACGATCGTCAAGTGTGTTGTTTTAACCTTCAACAAGGACTGGGCATAGTCAAACTCGATTCAACTAAAGTTGGAGAAACTGACACCCACTAGCCAACTCTGTGCGAAGCACGTCGGTAGAACCAGTCTCATGAACGCGGTTGTCAGGACCCCGATTCCAATTCATATCGATCTATCCGGTAACACCTCATATCACCTTGCGGCCTCACGCACGGTATTCCCACGGGTGTTGCCTTACCATGGCCCGGGACTGTTTGTGGCTTTTGGCTCACATATATGATAGTGTCGCTAGCATCCATATGACAGAGAACCCGGGCCGACATGACTAGTCGTGAACCCAAAGTGACACTAACTTACGGGGACATGCATACATGAATCAACATCGAGCATGTCGGTCAGCAGCGTGCGAATCCGGGCTGTAGCACTGGGCTAACAGGACTCCGGTGAACCGGGCTGTAGCAGGCTAGGCAGGACTCCGGATGTCACCGCGTGACATTTCCCCGAAGGGACAGACACAGGAACGAACTGAATCACATGCCGGCCAGTCAAGTATTCCGGAGTAGTAGTGTTGGGCTAGCAGGACTCCGGTGAACCGGGCTGTAGCGGACTACTATGGCTCATGGAAGCACAAGACTACATTTCCCCAGAAGAGAGGCTACCAAGGATAAACAACTAGGTTGTCGGATCCCACACATACCAAGCATTTCAATCATACACACAATATGCTCAATATGTGTAAATATAACATGGCATCACAACATAACTCTACGACTCAAGTATTTATTCATTAGGCTCCGAGGAGTCAAGTATTACAATCATGGTCTCATGACCCATCATACAGAGCATACAAGCATCGACCGGAAGCATAAACATGTCTGAGTACAGACAACTACAAATGAAAAGGCTAAAAAGCCTGACTGTCTACAAGACCCTCCCAAGGGTACAAGATCGTAGCTGAGGTAACGAGCTAAACGTCGAAGTCCACGCGAAACTACTAGCGAGACTGACGTCTCTCTGCAAAACATAAAATAGGCAAATGTGAGTACAAATGTACCCAGAAAGACTTACATCAGAACTAACTACATATGCATCGATATCAACAAAGGGGGTGGTGGAGTTTAACTGCAGCAAGCTAGCTTTGAATCAGTGGCTATCATGTACTACGACTGCAAGTAACTCTTTTGAGGTGGCGCACACGAGTCCACATATTCACCATATCAATGCACCACTATGGATCCGCTCCCGTCTCCCTACGAGAACGCCATCCATAGCACTCACGCTTATCTTGCGCATTTTAGTATCCACTTTCACTTGTCTATGAACTGTATAGGCAACCCAGAAGTCCTTTACCGCGGACACGTCTATTCGAATAGATGATGTTAACCCTGCAGGGGTGTACTTCACACACGCTCTCGCCACTTACCACCATGTACACGTCGTGTATCTCGGCAACCTTCAAGCGGAAGCCTGGCGAGGGAGTCGGCCATGACCTGACTAACCACACAAGTCTCTCGTCCAGGTTTATCGCCTATTCGGGTTCCATCCGCAAGGAGATCCGGCCGGGGTGTCGCTCACGGAACCAAACGATGTGAGCAGTGTTCCCAAGCCCACCATCCGGGTGCCACTTGGTACACCGTGCCACTGTGCCTAGTCTGTCCCAAGCCCACCTGTATCGGGTGCCACTTGGTAGACTACTAACACTACCTAGAAACACCAGAAACTAGTTGCAACTCCTGGACATAGATCAAGTTGGTTAATAAGCCGAGAGGGGCCGAGTTATCGGAACCCAATGTGTGGTAGTAACTGTTCATGGATCGCAAACACAGAACTCAGTTCCTGAGGACGGTTTCAATGAGACAACCCACCATGTACTCCTACATGGCCTCTCACCGCTACCTTTACCAAATCGTGTTCACACACTTAGCTCCCAACAGTAGGACATGTTCTCCACATTCCAATTCATCCCCGATGAATCAGACCTGACTCAACTCTAAGCAGTAGCAGGCATGAAAAAAAAGCATGAATGAGTAGGCACATCAGGGCTCAAACAACTTCTACTCATGCTAGTGGGTTTCATCTACTTAGTGTGGCAATGACAAGTCATGCAGAGGAAAAGGGGTTCAGCTACCGCAGCATGTAACAGTTGAATTGTTGTTGTCCTAATGTAGTAAAAGAGAGCAGGAGCGAGAGAGTGGGATTGTATCGGAATGAACAAGGGGGTTTTGCTTGCCTGGCACTTCTGAAGATAGTATAGCTCTTCATCGGTGTCATCGAACTCATCGTCGGAACATACGTCTACCGAGGGGGGAACAACCACCAGCAAAGAGAGAAAGGACACAATCAATGCAATGCGACAATATGATGCATAATCATGACATGGCAAAATGAATGTGTTTGAGCTAATGCAACTAGCAGCAATGTAATGAAGTTGGTTTGAACCCAAGGTTCAAAATCAAACAACATATGTAATTGTTTAAATGCCATTTAATTGATTTGACCTGATTAGCAGGCATAAGTTGCTCAAACATGCATGAAAATGGTACAGATGGAAAGATTGGATTTTTTGATCATTTTTCATATATAATTTGTTTCATTTGGAGTTATGGTTGAATTTCTATGAATTTTAGAAGTTTTGGGCATTTTCTGGAATTTCTGAATTGATTTTAATCTAGAAAATGATTAACTGCGTCAGCATTGCATCATGCTAGCATCAGCAGGTCAACAGGGTTGGTCCAGGTCAAACCTGACGTGTGGGGTCCACACGTCAGTGACACAAGGCTGGTTAGTGTCGCTGACAGGTGGGCCTGGTCAATGGCCACATTAGCAGAGTTAATGTTGACGGGTGGGTCCCACTGTTTATGAACTAATCTAAATAGAAAATAGAACTAACCTAAACAGGTACAGGGGCCCACATGGCAGTGGCTCTAGGGGGTTAGTTAGGGCGTCATTAGTGGCTAATGACTTGCCATGTCATCACTGCTGGTGATTAGTCGTCGGCGACCTCAAGTCGCGGCGGAGCCCGCACGGTAGGCCACGGGGATGGCGGGCGAGGGCACCAGGAGGAAGCCCAGGCCCGTGCACGTCTAGGGGAGGCCGTGGGGCCGTTGGGGATGGCATGTTGCGACGGCAGCGGCGAGGTTAGCAGCGAACGGAGCTCGGTGATGTGCACGGGTGGCACTGCGGGGTGCAAGCGGGCAAAGGGAGGCGCTAGCGAGGCTCAGCGCGGGGCGGCAAACGTGTTAGGCAGCACGGGATGACCAAATGGTCGCCGGAGCGATGTCGGCGACAAGCTCGAGCGGAGGCGAGCTTCGGCCATGGTGGAACTACGGCCTAGAGGGTGCAAATGCATGGGGTAGAAAAGGGGTTCGAAGCAGGGGCTCACATAGGGGTTGTTGACGGTCTCAGCGGGCTCGGGGAGGCGCGGACGGCAGCGAATCGACGAGGGCGACGCTCGGTGCAAGAGGTTGAAGATGGCCTCCAAAGCGGCATCATGGGGCATCCGGCAATGTGTTGCTCGGCGAAGAGGAAGAGGTGGTTGAGGTGGAGCTCGTGGACCTGTCGAGGGGGCGAAGGGGAGGCGGTGGCTGCGGCTATGGTGAACGGCGGCGACGGGCTCTGCTCGGGAAGAGAGCAGAGAGGGGAGGGGAGAGATCTGCGAGGAGGGGGAAGGTGCAGAGGGTCGAGGGGAGTCCGTGGCAGCATTGGAGGCGTCCAGGCGTCGGCGGCAAGCAGGAGCTGGCGAGGCGCGTGCTCGCGAGCGGCGGCCACGCACGCTGTTTCCTCCTGGCAAGGGGAGAACGATGACTGGCCACTGGGCCATTCGGGCCGGTTGGGCTGTCACAGAGCTGGGCCGGTTGGGCGCTAGGTGGGCTGCGCCAGGTAAGTTTCTTTCCTTTACTGTTTTCTATTTCATTTCCTTTGTTCTGATTTAGTTTAGCCACTAAATCATTTTAATAAATTCTGTAGGTTATTATATGGCTTGCTAAAATATATACAAAGCCACTCACAAACTTCCAGAATTATTGGAGTTATATTTATTGGATTAATTCAAATGGCCAAAATAAATGTTTCTGAGCTCCTAAAATTATTGGTTTGAATTTTACCACTTGCCAATATTTCTGTAGAGTAACAAGAACATTTTCTTGGACTCATTTGAGAAGATTTTAAAGTTGGTTATTTTTGAACTGATTTCTGAGGGTTTCAACAAACTTTAATTCAACTTTCAGAAATTTTAAACATGATGCATGAGTGCAGTTGCAACTATTTCACTAAGGTATTCTAGGGCTGTGACAACGGTCATGTAATGTCGGTCCAATCCGCTTCATCCAACAATACCACCCAATCAAAGTAAGACGTTGTTGGTAAGCAGTATGACTATTATCGCCCACAACCCTTTGTCTACTCGTGCATATAACATCCAGGCATAGACCTGGCTCGGATGCCACTGTTGGGGAACACAGTAATTTCAAAATTTCTCCTACGATCACGCAAGATCTATCTAGGTGATGCATAGTAACAAATGGGGAGAGTGTGTCCATGTACCCTCGTAGACCGAAAGCAGAAGCGTTATATCAACGTGGTTGATGTAGTCGTATGTCTTCATGATCCGACCGATCCTAGCACCGAACGTACGGCACCTCCATGTTCAGCACACGTTCAGCTTGATGATGTCCCTCATACTCTTGATCCAGTTGAGGCCGAGGGATAGTTCCGTTAGCACGACGGCATGGCGAGGGTAATGATGAAGTTACCGGCGCATGGCTTCACCTAAGCACTACGACAATATGACTGAGGTGTGTAACTGTTGAGGGGGGCACCGCACACGGCTAAAACATCAACTTGTGTGTCTTGGGGTGACCCCTTGGCCACGTATATAAAGGAGGGAGGAGGAGGAGGCTGGCCTAGGAGGGGCGCTCCTATAGGGGGAGTGCTACTAGGATTCCCAATCCTAGTTGGAGTCCCCTTCCTTTTCCAAGAGGGGAGAGAGGGAAGGAGTAGGAGAGGGAGAAGGAAGGAGAGGGGGCGCTGCCCCCTCCCTAGTCCAATTCGGACTTGCCATGGGGGCGTGCGGCCAACCCTTGAGGCCCTTATCTCCTTTCCCATATGGCCCATTAAGGGCCACTACTTCCCTCGGTGAATTCCCGTAACTCTCCGGTACTCCGAAAAATACCCGAATTACTCGGAATCTTTCTGATGTCCTAATATAGCCTTCCAATATATCAATCTTTACCTCTCGGCCATTTTGAGACTCCTCGTCATGTCTGTGATCTCATCCGGGACTCCGAACAAACTTCGGTCATCAAATCACATAACTCATAATACAAATCGTCATCGAACGTTAAGCGTGCGGACCCTACGGGTTCGAAAACTATGTAGACATGACCGAGACTCATCTCTGGTCAATAACCAATAGCGGAACCTAGATGCTCATATTGGATCCTACATATTCTATGAAGATCTTTATCAGTCAAACCGCATAACAACATACGTTGTTCCCTTTGTCATCGGTATGTTACTTGCCCGAGATTCGATCGTCGGTATCACCATACCTAGTTCAACCTCGTTACCTGCAAGTCTCTTTACTCATTCCGTAATGCATCATCCCGCAACTAACTCATTAGTCACATTGCTTGCAAGGCTTATAGTGATGTGCATTACCGAGAGGGCCTAGAGATACTTCTCTGATACACGGAGTGACAAATCCTAATCTCGATCTATGCCAACTCAACAAACACCGTCGGAGACACCTGTAGAGCATCTTTATAATCACCCAGTTATGTTGTGACATTTGATAGCACACTAAGTGTTCCTCCGGTTTTCAGGAGTTGCATAATCTCATAGTCATAGGAACATGTATAAGTCATGAAGAAAGCAATAGCAATAAACTAAATGATCATAATGCTAAGCTAACGAACGGTTCTTGTCCATCACATCATTCTCTAATGATGTGATCCCGTTGATCAAATGACAACACATGTCTATGGCTAGGAAACTTAACCATCTTTGATTAATGAGCTAGTCAACTAGAGGCATACTAGGGACACTCTGTTTGTCTATGTATTCACACATGTACTAAGTTTCCGGTTAATACAATTCTAGCATGAATAATAAACATTTATCATGATATAAGGAAATATAAATAACAACTTTCACTACAATAGTACCCCACCTATAGCAACACATTTTTCCATATCTAAAAGCCCATATATGCGTTGCTAGGGTCTTTACCAACGGTTTGGGATGCGCAACCTTATCCTGCGTTGCTAGCGCATAATACAACGGTTATTATTCCATTGGTAAAAGGAACCATTGCAAGACTACAACACATAAAACTGACTTTTACAACACACGTATACATTGGTGGTTAATGTACAGGAACTCAAATCTCATTGTTTGGCAACAAAGAATTTGCAACGCTTTAGCTATTTTACATATAAAATGTGAATAATATTTTATATATTGCCAGCAATTAAATTAATGCTCCAAATAATGGTGATAAGTATGTATATCAAGTCGGAAGAAAAAATATACGCACGAGAGGAAGAAATCATATATTGACAAAACTGTGGGATTACAATTGTTGATAATATAGGAGGAATAACATCCAAATGTGATGCATAATCTAAATATTCTCGACAGCGAAACTTAAACGGAAAGCATCCATCGACATCCCTACAACTTCACTAAAACTTAACCGAGGAACATCATCTAACAGGAACAGCATTCCTACAACCTAACTAGAGCTGAAAACAGCCATCATCGTCATCATCGTGAACAGAATAGCATCATCATCATCATCATCATCATCATCATTGCAGTATACTTGCCACGCACCCATATAAGCATCCATATATCTTTTGAATCTACAAAAAAATACCAAAATGAACTGTTAATACACAATGCATTGACATGATGCAAGTAGTGACGGGTTGCCCAGCGAATAAGAAATATTACTTCTTACAAAGGGTCATTACTTTCGAAACATTGGTTGCCCGGCTAGATTACGACAATTACAAAGAAAAGTTGTGACCTGAAAGTATTCCCTTACAACTCAATATACTACTTTAGGTCACAAAACAAACATAAACAGACTCGGAGAAAAATAAACAGATGTGGTTGTGGCCTAAAAGCAAGCCACTAATAACATAGTACCTACTTAGTTCATGGGTCAAAAGCACAATAGACACTGCTTGTATGGAACAGTGCAAGCGACATAATGGGAAATTCAGCAATTTATGAACCATGACAGCAAGAGTTCATGTGGGTAATTCAGCAATTTATGAATCAAATTGGTGAGAGCTCAGTGGTCAGTTTAGCAATGTGCAAATCAAAAGGGCAAGAGCATCTAAGAAGAACATTACTTGCATTTCTGTATTCACAAACAGTTAAGATATGGAGATCGTAGACAGTTACCAAAACCATGACTACGAACACTATCGTATCTTGGACAAATCTATTCGCAGCTGCAGCCGTCCATGATGTTGGTCTCCATCTCGATAGTGCCTGAACGGATGAGTGCGGTGCCTCACATTAAATTACACAAAATAGGTATACCATTGGCGAGACAGGAGTACCTCAATAGTTGAATAAAAGCAGAAAAGGAGGCTGAAAAATGGTTAGAGCTAATGTAAGCAATAAAGGAATAAATAAATAATCACCACAATGGAAATAGTCTTACTTGAAGGTAAAACTCAGTGACGTACTATGAATGTAGAGACTGGCACATTGAAAACCAATGAATGGCATTGAGTATTTCTTTCTATGGAAACCTGCGCACAAACAAACAGTGAGCCTCTACTTAATGAATGACAAACATGATGATTAACAGTGAGCCGCTGCCGGTGTATATGTGCGTGTGCTTGCTGCAAGCTTTAGTATCTGAATGTTTGCACATGAACATGCATAAAGCTTAGGTGTAGGTTGCATCTAAGTGGGGTACTTGGATTTAGTTTTTTCACTATGATGTACAGCGGTAGTAGATAAGTACCTTTTTTAGATTAGTAGATAAGTACTTGGTATAGATGAATCCTCTACATTGACTTGACCCAAGTGCATATATAATAACTGCATGCCATGAGGGGGCAATCACATAACCAAATGACAAATAAAGTGTGTACTAAATCTCAAAAAACAAATTGTGTATTATCTTATGTTCAGTTTTTTAGATGAAGAGGCTAGTAAGACCAAGGAATTGAACTGGGGAGTTGCATAATAGCTTTTTAAACCAAAGGAAGAGAAGGACGTCAAAGCAACAGTGTTTCACATACTACAAAAAATAGTGTATCACATTTGACGTGCTCGTGAAATTGAATGTTTGTTATCCCGTAGCAACGCACCGGTATTTACCTAGTAATCCAAATTGTGCAAAATAGTAAGAGCATAGAACAGTTAGTACATTAACAGGCTTGGAGAGAAGTATTTATCAGTGTTCTGAATCATATCAACGGCGTCGTAGCAACATCATAGAAGAAACAATGTGCATTATTAATTCACCTGCTCACTAATACAAAGGTGTACGTGCTTCCCCGAACGGGTCCACGTCCTGTAGTATTTGAGCTGGACGTGAAAGCCACCATTAGCAAGCTATTACCTCAACCTAAATAACCTGACCATCAGACTCCTGAAAAGTGTGAGATTTTAACAAAAAACTTTGATTAGTAATGCATCAAAACTGCCATACAGAGGCCTATAAAGACTGGATCCATCATTAAATATTATAACTCTTGGAATAGACGATTTAATATGCGGTCCGCATATATGAAGTAGTGCTTCTCTACATCAAAAAATTGAAAGGATTACCGACTTATCTATGAAGGATTGATGAGTTAGCATCCTATAAGATTTAAAAAATTTATGCTCCATTGATATCTAATAATTACTAATTTAATGGAATAGCAATCAGTGCATGAATGTAAATCAACGGAGATTGGAAGTCAGTCTGCAGGCCTATCGGTGTTCGTTAATGAATTGCACAAGGGCCAAACTTTTTTACTAACAAGGATTAGCTGCAATAGAATCAGGGGTGCATACCTAGACGATGAGAAAGGGGAAGAGAGAGAGGACAAAGCTAGGGGAGGGGATTCACTCACCGACAAGAGGAGGACGACATGGCCACCGAGGCCGGAGCCAATGCCCGAAACACTAGCCATTGGGGGGAGGTTGCGGGTGGGCTTTGGTAGCCGCGAGCGGCAGATCTTGCCACATGGGAGGGTGCCGCAGTGTGAGGGGATCTCGGGCTGTGCTTCGCGATGGAGCGACTCGTCGGACGTCGCCTGAATCAGCCTCCACAGGTGGCGCAACGAGTAGGTGCATCAAGAGAGAGATGGGATGTGAGAGGGATGGGTGGCTGGGGGATACGGCGGATCCGATAGCCTCGGGAGGTGCGATGTTGAAGGAGGGGAGGGGAGGGCCGGCGGCGAGGTGGGAGGAGGAGGGTGATGAGGGAGTCCTAGATTAAGGGGTCCTCGGGCATCCGGACTATGGTACGTGGGCCGGACTGATGGGCTGTGAAGATACAAGACCGAAGACTCTCTCCCGTGTCCGGATGGGACTCTCCTTGGCATGGAAGGCAAGCTTGGCGCCCTGATATGAAGATTAATTTCTCTATAAACGACTTTGTACAACCCTAGTCCCCTCCGGTGTCTATATAAACCGGAGGGCTTAGTCCGTAGAGGAGAATAATCATAGTCATACAGGCTAGACTTTTAGGGTTTTAGCCATTACGATCTCGAGGTATATCAACTCTTGTAATGCTCATATTCATCAAGATCAATTAGCAGGAAGTAGGGTATTACCTCCATAGAGAGGGCCCAAACCTGGGTAAACATTGTGTCCCCCGTCTCCTGTTACCATCAACCTTAGACGCATAGTTCGGGACCCCCTACCCGAGATCCACCAGTTTTGACACCGACGTTGGTGCTTTCACTGAGAGTTCCGTTGCGTTGTCTTCAAAAGATCCAATGGCCCCATCAATTATCTACAACAATGCTGTCCAGGGGGAAGTCTTCCTCCCCGGATAGATCTCCATATTCGGCGGCTTCGCACTGCGGGCCAACTCGCTTGGCCATCTAGAGCAGATTGACAGCTACGCCCCTAGCCATCAGGATAGATTTGGAAGCTTGAACTACGTCGCTGATATCCACGGGGACTTGATCTTCGATGGATTCGCGCCCACGACAGCCGCTCCCTGCCACCACGATGAACATGACTTAAATCTGTCATCAGACCACACCCAGGAGATAGTGCCTGTAACCCCTCTGGCCCTAGATCCGGAGCAGATCGCGCCATCCGAGGACGGGAAGCTCAACCTCGCCACGGAAGCCGCAGACTCAGCGGTGTTGGAGCCGCACACAGACCCAACCTCGGGTGGAATCCGTGCCACCGGAACCTCGGACTCGTTTTCGGCTACAGGTTCTGAACCACGTGTCTCCGCGCACGTCGAGCTCGATCGGTCATCGATCATCGAATTCGGCTCCGCGGACATCTTCCAGCACTCACCTTTAGGCGATGTGCTAAACTCATTAAAAACACTCTCCTTAGCGGGGGACTCACAACCGAATTATATTCGGTTCGAACTGGAGGCTGATGACGGAGAATTTCGCTTCCCACCTACCGCCCACTTCATAGCCACTGTCGAAGACTTAACTGACATGCTCGATTACGGCTCCGAAGACATCGACGGTATGGACGACGATGCCGAAGAGGAGCAGGGCCAAAAACCCCTGTTTACCGGGCGCTGAACGGCCACTTCTTTGTACGACGTGTACATGGTGGATTCACCTAAAGAAAACAATGGCGATGACGAGAAGGATCCAGTCGAGGATAAACCTCCTAAGACACAGCCAAAACACTGACATCAGCGGCGCCGCTCTAAATCACGCTGTGAAAAAGATAGCAATACTGGCATGAGAGAAAACAATACTCCGGACGATGCCGAAGACAAGGAATACCCCGTTGAGCCAACCTCCGAATAGGACGAACGGGATGACGAGCGAGTCAGCCCTGATGAATAGGGCGCAAACGAAGACACAGAGGACAGCAATTATCTTCCACTCTCCAAGGACTATGTGAGCCTCGGCAACGAGGATTTCATCGTTCCTGAGGAACCTCTCGAGCAGGAGCGCTTTAGGCGCCGGCTAATAGCCACTTCGAGGAGCCTGAAAAAGAAGAAGCAGCAGCTTCCAGCTGATCAAGACCTGCTCAATGACAGATGGACTAATGTCCTGGCAGCCGAGGAATACGACCTCGATCGCCCAACTAAAAGTTACCCGAAGCGCAAATTGTTGCCCCAATTTGATGATGAGTCGTTGGAGCCCGTACCATCAGCGCATAATGCGGCTGACCGACCACCACGTGGCCGGGATAAAGCGGCACCTCAAGCCGAACACCAGCCCATCCTACCTCACCGTAGAGGCAGAGATAAAACAGCTCGGGGTTATACATATGACTTGCGGCTGGACCCACTACAAAAAAAAAATACACTTCCGTGATGATACGTGTTTGTCATAGTAGGTCGCGTTTTTTGTCATGCATGTACATCCATGAAAAATTTATGACAGAATCAAGATAGTCATACCTGTGATGTCGTAGAAGTGTTCCATGACATTACCAAAATTATCATCACGGAAGTGTCCACTTCCATGACAACAAATCGCGCGTCACAGAAGTGCTTTCGTCAAGGGTGACCGACACGTGGCATCCACCGTAACGAAACGCCGTTAAGCTATCGGGTCGTATTTTGGATCCGATAACCCGTTAACAGGCACGACCAATACCGATTTTCCACGTGTAAAATTCTCATTGGCCTTTAGCTGGGCCGGCCCATTATGGTCTACAAAATCTTGTGGGCCTTTAGCTGGATCGGCCCAAAAGTGGCCCACAAAGTTTAAATGGGCCGGCCCAACCGAAGGCCCATAAGATTTAGCGGACCATAATGGGTCGGCCTAGCTAAAGGCCCACAAAATTTAGCAGACCATAATGGGCCGGCCCAGCTAAAGGCCCACAAGATTTTGCAGACCACAATGGGCCGGCCCAGCTAAAGGCCCACAAGATTCTGCAGATCATAATGGACCGGTCCAGCTAAAGGCCTAACATTCTCTGTCAAATCGGCCCGTCAACAGCCTGGTCTAAACTTGTCATCAATGCTGCCCATGGTACTTCTGGCCCGTTAACAGTCCACTAAGTAATTGGGCCGAATTATGGCCCGGTGTATTTCTGGCATGTTAAAGGTCCGGCTTCATTTGGGCCCATTTACAGGCCATCAAAACTTTCGGCCCATAAACGACCGTGAAGGATTTGGGTCATATTCGGCCATGTCTGTCATTCGGCCTGTTAGAGGCCCACTAAAGATTTGGGCCACTTTCGGTCTGTTGTCATTTTTGGCATGTTAACGCCGGACGTAAACCATGGGCCATATGTGGCCCAACATCATATTGGGCCCATTAACGGCCCATATAAAAATGATGATAATCTAGCCCGACCGAAGTTCCAGCCTGTTAAAGGCCCGTGTATTAGGTCGGCGCATTTACGGCCCGTCCGAATTTTGGCCTGTCAAATATCCGCATCGTAAATGGGCCACCATTTCGGCCTGCTAAGTCCAATGGGTTATTTGGCACAATCAGGGCCCAATCTCACATTTGGTCTATTAAAGGCCCATGTTTTTTATGGGCTTGAGATATTTACACCTATAAACGGCCTATTTTTACTGAGGGCCCAAATTATGTTTACGCATGTTAAAGGCCCACTATGGGCACAGGCCTACCAGAAAAATTTGAAAGCTTATGCTAATTTAAGCCCAGATATTTTTAGTGGGCTACATGCCAATTTCGGCCCGTAATCGTTTTTAGCGCAATTGGAATGGGCTCGACGAATGTTGGCATGTTGGGCTCCTACGAAGCTTTTGGCCGAATACATTACTAAGATAAACCTACACTATACAAAAATAGCATTGTAATTACTGCAGCCTGTTGTATCACAACAAAATAAATTCCAATCATACAACAAATGGCCTGTTGGCATAAAGTTTACAGTCCTTCCAGATAAAAGCACCATCAGATGTATAGAAGCACAGATCATTTGACCTGAGTGCTAATGTTTCAGGCTGTAGAATCTGATGGAGCAACACGATCTCCACCTTTTTTCCGCCATTGCTCTTCAACAACGAAGCGAATGTCTGATAGTTTGGTTTCAAAACCATTCATATCTTGACGACATTTCTCAACCACTATTCTTGTTTCCGAAACAACGTCCATTAGGGATTGGACGTGTGTCTGGAGCACACATATATCACTCCGTCTAGCAGGAAGATTTTGTTCAGTAGGCGATTTGGACGAGGTTACCTTGACAACCAACCCATAATTACACAGGAAGGTGCTTTTTGCACTGTTAGTGGAGAGATACTGACGCACTGCAGCAAGAGGTGACATTTTGCCTGTAGTAGACTCGTCACCTTCAAGTGGTTGTGGCTGTTCAATCATTTGTTCCATAGCTTCCTGAAAGTTTGAACTTGTAGATTAGTGTACCGGATAAGTTACTAATGAGATAAAAACAAACAAAGTAGGTTAAACGTTTATACATAACTTATTTTGGTGAACTACTGTAATACATTAGCTTGTATTGTAGTGCCAACTACATAATAAAATCACTTTCGGAACATATGTCCATGTAGCATGCCTACTGTATTGTCTATTTCCTCACATTCGTTGACATCTAAGGATAAAGAGACATGGTTTAAAGTAGGATGAACATAGTATGACATCATTCATATCATGGGCAAACAGATATAAAACAAACAGGCTATTTTATCATTGTGTGCGCACGTGAACATAACAACTAGATTACAGATCAAGACCAAAAGAATATCCTTCATCTCTTTTAAACCATGTAAGGTGAAATGATACATTAAGACAATTGTGTATAAAAGTGAACAGAGTAACTGACATTGGCTGCAAACCAAGTAGTTAAATGAACACATCACAATACCAATCAGTTCAAGGCAGGAGGAGTAAGGACTTACAACAGCGGCTTGAACTGGTGTGCTCATGCCCTTCATCTTGCTGGTGTGGCAATCCTTAAAGATTTGCACTGCATTCGGTTCAGGTTCTTTTTGGTCCACACGGGCTTTCCTCTGTATTTGGAACAAGTCAATATAGATACGATAATATGGCACAAAAAAAGAAGGAAGTAGCAGCTATTTACAAAAGCCTTGCAGTGTGCAATATAGCTATGAGATCCTGTTGTCTGTTGGAATTTCACTTTAGAACGGTTGGTTTTGTTCTTCAAACAGTTAGCCTAGAAGAAGATACACTTGTAAGGCACATAAATAAATACAAGTTAAATATGTGGTCTGATCAAATACATATAGCCTACCTGATACTTTGGATCAGACCAGTGTTTAATGAGGGTTGTCCAGTCTTCATCTGTAATATATTTCACTGAAGATGTTTGGGCGATTTCATTGTTAGCCGTGCCTTCAAAGTGAGATTTTCTAAGGTGGTACCGATACTGTCGCAGAGCAGATTGAAAAACATGAGTGCATGCTTGTTTAGTTGCATCATCTTTCGGATCCAACTTGAACCTCATCTGTTGAAAAAAGAATGTGAGTCTTATTAGGAGGAAGCTAGAAAGCATGGGACAGAGCAAGAAAACATTAATAATTGCGATGAATAACATTACTTACGGATAAATGGTCAAGGAAGGTGTTAAACTGGGTATTGTCTTTCTCATTCCTGTACTGGATCCACGTTGGGAGGATATGTGCATGACACCTAACGACAACGGCTGCCTGTGATACTAATTTGGCTGACTCTGTAGCATCACGTGGCCTTTTTAAACCTGCCTCAAAATGGATCTCCATTCTTCCTCCTTTAGATTTTGTTAATATGTCAAGCATTATCCCTGCTGTCTATTTCCGCTTGCGCCGTGGTTCTAGTTCAACAACGAATATGGAATGTGTTAGTTTAGATCAAACTATGAGAGTACATATAAAGGAGCATGCAACTGCAACTTGACTCGGTCAGGTACCATCTTGGTGTTCATGCTCATGAGGTTCATCTGATCTTGCCAAGTCATGTTGTGTCAGCAGTGCTTCGGAAGTAGTGTTAGGTGTGAAGGCAGCTTGGGAACTGGCCAGTTCCGGAGCAAACGAACGAGTAACTGGTTGAGATGCTGGTGCAGTTGAAGCGGATGCTGCAGCTGGTGGAGCGGGTGATACTGTGTTTGTAGATTTAGCCGGTGGACTTGGACCTTCTACTGCACTATAAGTACCAGCAGAATCTCGGCGGCAGAACCTTTTCCGTTTCACCCGACGAGTAACAGCACTCCCTACTATATTATTTTCCTTGCTCTTTTTTGACTTTGCCATGTCAAGCTGTACCCAAACACAAAAGAATAAAATCACTCTTCAGAACTCATTGATGCATGATACAGATAAGCAATACTTTGATGTAAGTCAACCGTATGAGGATGGAATATGTAAGAAAAGCAGGACGGCATGACATATTCACAGCTACGATGTGCAAACTAAGCAGAAGGATTTTCAAGAAAATAGAAGTAATGCAAGCTAGACACCATATGAAAGATGCAACCAATATTACTCTGCCAAGTTAAAAGTGTCTTGTCATAAGTGGCAATTCGAAAAATTAGAAGCAGTACAACGTAGAAATCAATGCAAGATGCAACCACTATCAAACTGCCATGTTAAAAGCGTCCAATCATGAGGTACTGATGCGGGATACACAACAGCAGTACTTTGATGTAAGAACATGGTATGATCGATAGATGCAGTGTATTCTAGACACAGAAAGCCATGTCATATGCACATGTATAACGTATAAACTCAGCAGGTGCAATTTAATCAAAATAGAAGAAATACAGGCTAGACAACATATGCAACATGAAACCAATTATCACACTGTCAACTTAGAGCAAGCACCTGCGATGGTGGAGTGCAGGAGATGAACTCATCATGTAGACTTGGGACTTCAACTTCATTAGCAGTAGCAGTGGCAAATCTAGAGAGTCTCTGTTTGCGTCGGTGCGGAGTACCACCAACATCCCCTAACTTACTCTTTTCCTTCCTATTTTCTGATATTGCCTTATGAAGTCAAAACCACAAGAAGATGAATAAAATTAGCTCTGCATAACTGGTTGATGCATGATACAGACGAACACTACTTTGATGTAAGGCAAGCACAGGATAGGAGGATGGAATATATACAAAAAAACTGCATTTCATATTCACACATACGATAGGAGGATGGAATATGTATGAAAAACGGTAACCGGAAGGCATTTCAACAAAATTAGAAGAAATGAAAGCTAGGCACCATATGAACATGCAACCAATATCACTCTATCAGGTAAAAAGTGTCTCATCGTCAGTGCCATTTCAAGAAATTATAAGCAGTACAAGCTAGAAGACAATGCAAGATGCAACCTACATCACAGTCCCAAGTTAAATGTGTCTTATGGGTAAGTGATCGTTGCAGGTATAAGCTGTAAGCTACGCAGATGGAATTCTACATAATTAGAAGCAATACAAACTAGACATCATACAGAAAACGCAACCACGTATAACAGTTCCAAGTAAGGGCAAGCACCTTTGATGGTGGAGTAGGGGAGATGTGCTCATCATGTACACGTATGTTCTAGAAACAGGAACACGTGTCATATTCACAGGCATTATGTGTAAAGTAAGCAGATGCAATTCAAGTTGGAAGCAATACAAGCTAGACATCATACGCAACATGCAACCACATATAATAGTGTCAAGTTAGAGCAAGCACCTATGATGGTGGAGTAGGGGAGATGTGCTCATCATCTACACAGCTACATTGACTGTCCAGCCTTGTGTTGTCTTGCGAATCTTGTTGGGAGGATGGCGGAGTAGAATCTGTAGAGACCCCCTGTTTGAGTTGCTCCGAAGGACCACCATCATCCGCTGCCGGACTAATTTCCTTCAGTTGTAATGATTTTGCATTGTGAAGTCAAACCAATAAGAAAAAGGAATAAAATTCGCTCTTCAGAACTCATTCATGCATGATAATGACGAACACTACTCGGATGAAAGGCAAACACATGATGCAAGGATAGAATATGTATGAAAAACAGGATGGTGTGACATATTCACACCTATGATGTGGTAACTAAGCAGAAGGCATTTCAACAAATTAGAAGCACTGCAAGCTACACACCATATTAAATATGCAACCAATATCACTATGCCAAGTTCAAAATGTATGGTGTTTCAACAAATTAGAAGCAGTATATGCTAGAAATCATATGCAAGACCCAACCAATATCACAGTGGCGACTTAAAGGTGCCTTATCATAAGTGACTGATGCGGGATATGCAAGAATAGTAGTCTGATGTAGAAACAGGAACACATGTCATATTCACAGGCATTATGTGTAAAGTAAGCAGATGCAATTCAACAAAGTTAGAAGCAATACAAGCTAGACATCATACGCAACATGCAACCACATATAATAGTGCCAAGTTAGAGAAAGCACATGTGATGGTGGAGTAGGGGAGATGTGCTCATCATCTATAGACCTACGTTGACTGTCTAGCCTTGCATTGTCTTGCGAATCTTGTTGGGAGGATGGCGGAGTAGAATCTGTAGAGAACCTCCGTTTCAGTTGCTCGGAAGGACCACCATCATCCAATGCCTTGCCAATTTCCTTCAGCTTTATTGATTTTGCATTGTGAGGTCATACCGACAAGAAAAAGGAATATCATTCTCTCTTCAGAACTCATTCATGCATGATACTGACGAACACTACTCTGATGAAAGGCAAAGTCATGATGCGAGGATGGAATATGTACGAAAAAATGGACGGCTTGACATATTCACACCTATGATGTGGTAACTAAGAAGAAGGCACTTCAAAAAATTAGAAACACTACAAGACACCATATGGAAGGTGCAATCAATATCACTCTGCCAAGTTAAAATTGTCTCGTCATAGGTGGCGTTCATCAAACTAGAAGCAATACATGCTAGAAATCATATTCAAGACGCAAACCAATATCACACTGCCAACTTAAAGGTGTCCCATCATAAGTGACTGATGCAGGATACACAAGAAGAGTAGTTTCATGTAAGAACATGATGTGATAGACAGATATAGTATGTACCAAAAACAGGAAAGCGTGTCATATTCACATGTATCATGTGTAAGCTAAGCAGATGCAGTTTACACTAATTAGGAGCAATACAAGCTAGACACCATATGCAACATGCAACTAGATATCACACTGCCAAGTTAGAGCAAGCACCTTGGATGGTGGAGTAGGGGAGCGGAGACTTGGACAATGTCATGCACTATCAGTACAAGGAGAATCGGTACAGATGCTCCGTTTACATTGCTGCAGAGGACCACCATCATCGCCTTCCTTACTCTTTTCCTTCCTCTTTCTTGATTTTGCCTTGTCAATTCAAACCCACAAGAAAAAGGAATAAAATTTGCTCTTCAAAACTTATTGATGCATGATACTGATGAACACTACTTTCATGTAAGGCAGCCGCATGATAGGAGGATGGAATATGTATGAAAAACAGGACGGCGTGACATATTGACATGTATGATGTATAAAGTGTAAACTAAGCACAAGGTGCTTGAACTTGTTAGAATTGATGCAAGCTAGAAACCATATGAAAGATGAAACCAATAACACTCTACCAAATTAAAAGGGTGCCCTAACAAATGTATTTGACCAAATTAGAAGCAATACATGGCAACAGGCTAGAAATAATATGCAATATGCAACGAATAAAGGTGACTCATCATAAGTGATTGATGCAGGATACAGAAGAGAGGTAGTTTCATGTAAGAACAAGGTTAACACATAGATGTAGTGTGTACCAAAAATAGGAAGGCATGTCATATTGACAGGTATAGTGTGTAAACTAAGCAGATGCAATTTACCCTAATTAGAAGCATTACAAGATAGACACCGTATGCAACATGCAACCACATATCACACTACGAAGTTGGAGCAAGCATCTGTGATGGTGGTGTAGGGGAAGTGTTGTCTTCAGGTACAGAGAAACGTTCAATATCTTCATTTAGGCTTGTTGTTTCTTGAGAATCATGTGGAGAGGATGAAATTGCATTCTTTATAAGAGTATTGCTTCTCATATTAACCCACGCGCGTGACTGTCTCATCATAAGCAATAGACGCAGGATACACAAGAACAGTAGTTTGATGTAAGAACATGGTGTGATAGGCAGATGTAGTATGTACCAAAAACAGGAAGGCGTGTCATATTCACATGTATAATGTGTAAGCTAAGGAGATGCGATTTAACAAATTAGGAGCATTGATGAGGGATACACAAGAAAAGTAGTTTGATGTAAGAACATGGTTAATAGAAAGATGTAGTATGTACCAAAAACAGGAAGGCATGTCATATTCACAGGTATAATGTGTTAACTAAGCAGATGCAATTTACCCTAATTAGAAGCATTACAAGGTAGACACCATATGCAACATGCAACCACATATCACACTGCCAAGTAAGAGCAAGCACCTGCAATGGTGGTGTGGGGGAATTGCGGTGATCAACTAGAGAGCTACGTTGACTATCTTCATTTAGCCTTGTTGTTTCTTGAGAATCATGTGGGGAGGATGACACTGCACTCTTTAAACGAGTAGAGCGTCTCACAGTAACCCACCCGGGTGACTGTATCATCATAAGTGATTGACGAGGGATACAAAAGAGCATTAGTTTGATGTACGAACATGGTTAATAGACATATGTAGTATGTATCGAAAACAGGAAGGCATGTCATTATCAAAGGTATAATGTGTAAAGTAAGCAGATGCAATTTAACCAAATTGGAAGCAATACAAGCTATACACCATATGCAACATGCAACCACATTTGACAGCGCGAAGTTAAAGCAAGCACCTGGGATGGTTGTGTGTGGCAATTGAGATCATCAACTGCAGAGCTACGTTTACTGTCTCCAACTACTGACACTGCACCCATTAGAGCGTTGAAACGCTTAGTGCTTATCTTCGAATTACACTGGAGTGACTTCTGTCTTTTCTTTTTTGCATTCATCAACACTGCGTCAGAGTCTGAAATACCCATGCATAAAAAAACAATAGTGTGAGTATGGGTGAAGTGTGTGCACAATTAGTACAGTGTAAAGGGAGCAGATAGCAGGTCGGTGAGAAATAAATGACGGGAGACATATGATAGCTCTACAACATGCATGGCACACTCAATTACTACAGGATTCTATGAAAATAACAGTCGCCTGAAAGCAAATAGGTCAGTCCATTTTTTCTGCACCGTCCGATGTACAAAGAACGGGAAGATCGCCTTCATCTACCTCCAGCCAGTCAGTGTTGACGATCTTCCTCGAAACGCCAGCGACCATCGTCCCAGTATTCCTCCCCTGCCTACGCCCT
>NC_041383.1:143273948-143298365 GCF_002162155.2 Triticum dicoccoides | reverse complement strand
GACCTCCAGATCGGGCGCAAGCAGCTCCTGCGCCCCACACCCCTATGATAGACACCGATGCGCCGCTTCCCCGGGGAATAGGCGGACTAGGTGCTCCGCGCGCCTAAGCGGGTGCTGCTTCTTTTAATTGCGGTTCGACTGACCCTGAATTGAAATCCAGGCGGGCTACTGACCTCTAGCAAAGGTGAAATAGTAAAAGGGAGGAAACCTTGTGCATTTAGTATCACGAAGAAGATGCAGTAAGAAGCGCTCAACTAGTTTCTTTCGTGGGATGAATACGGTGTGAGCGGAGACGTAAGATTTGCACGAATAAGGGAAGAGGAGTACCTCTTTCTGCTCGCAATGATGTGTCCTCCTTCTGTTTTTCCGACGATCTTGTTGTTCGCCGGAAACCAGAAGTTGTGGAGGACGGTGCAGCCTTGGACGAACCCATGGCCAAGTTGTTGAGTGTGGTGAAGTGGCCATCTGTCAGCAGCGGGGAAGCAGATCTGAGGCGGCGAACGACGGCGTAGCGGGAACAGCTCCGGTGCGGTGGACGGTTGTGACAGTGGAGCCGCAGAAGTGAGGCACAGGACGGCGTGGTCGGAGTGGTTCTGGTACGATGCACGTTGGCGTCGGCGTCGTGGAGGCAGCTCTGGCTCGTCTTCAGCTGCTAAGTCCTTGAGGGTGTTGTGGTTGCGGTTGCGTTGGACGATGACATCGAGGTACCGGCTCCGACATGATGGAGGAGGGCGACGATGGATTGGTCTCTATGGGGTGGAGGGCGGAGGAGGTTGGGGTTTCACCGCTGGTGTAGAGGGCGTTTTCGCGCCCACGGAGTATGAATGGGGAAACGGAGGGAGGCAGGGAACTAAGGGGGAACAATGTTTCGGTTTGAGACGCGCTTGTTTGAAATTTGGGGAAAGTTACAAACTTTGCCCCCATCTAAACTTTTGGACATATTGCGGGTTGGGGGTAGTACAATCATGTCAGGTGTCCCAAATGTGGGTGGGATAGATTTCGGCCGAGCGCATGGGTGTTTAGGCGCCCACGGTGTATGAATTCTTCTCGGAGGCGGTTGAGACTAGCGTCTTGGTGAAGTTACAAACCTACCCCAGTTTAGACCTTTGGACATCGGGCCGATGGGCTACACGGGCCAGAGTCAGGACAGTAATTTCCTACCACCAAAACATTAGTCTCGCGCGGTTTCGAGTGACCAGAGGCCTATTTGGCGCTTCGTTCAATATTTGTGAGCAGAAGCATTAACGTTTTCGGTTCTCTTGAATTGAATTTTCAGGATTTGTCAAACTTCACAAATCTTTACTCTTGAAAATCCTAAAGCTACGATTATTTTGGAATGGAGGGGGTACATTTTAATATACACTGTACACGAGTATATATTAAAAAAATATGCAACTTACCTCAGTTCATGCATGGTTCCAGGTATAATCTCCTTGGTTGCAAAAAAAAAGTTAGATATGCGTATGAATATATATAGCATGTTCAAACTCACAACAAAGATTGATGCCCCCTTTTACATCTGATTTACAAATGCCATTATCTTGGGTTCAAATAGATGAATGCACTTCCTATGAATTCGAATCTTCAAAAACCCCTTTATGTTGAACTCGACATGTATTTTATTTCGTAGCTAGCAATTTGGAATGTATCCATGCAAGTGACAAATGTATAAAGTGCTTCACATTAACAACATGGAGTGCACTAATTAATGTTTATATATGAATTGCAAAAGCATCCATTGCCTGTATTTCAAACCGCTCTCAATCTATGGATCGATAATATGAAATAAACACATGCACATGCTAGAATTCAATAGACGATGGGTGTCTAATAGACCGATTTTCGTCCATACGCAATTTTGCAAAATTCATGATCTCATCCAAAAATAATAATGCCATTTATATTTTAATTTAATGCGTAGAACCGCCTTTTACACGTAGATGCACTATGCCTCGCCTCGTTCTCACAAACGCGTTATATATCTCTCTATCTAACGCATAAGTGCACACACTTTATATGCATCGGCATTTCTCTTTCACACATGCTCACAATCTCTCTCAGGGTGTCGGGGTGTCTCACGCACATGCTCTCTCTCTCTCTCTGACTACTATGTACCACACTTTTCACTAATCTCAGTTGGAAAACACTATTTCTCTCACATGCATATATACACATGCACGGTCCCTACTAGCCCTCTATACGCACATATATGTGCCTACGTGTCTCCCGCATGCACATTATCTTTAGGCCTCTCTCGCACACATTGCCCCCCCCCCCAACACACCTCTCTAATAGTAGTTGGCAGATATGATTTCATCATATCATTCGGTAGGATATCCCTGGCTGTTAGGCTGGATGGTAATACGAGGCAAAGTTTTACTCTAGTTCGGATCGGACCCTTGCAGTTGAAGAAAGATCCTACTCTTGGTACTGTATATTAGTGATAGGGGTGTGTACAAAGTACACGCGAATACCAGGTGTTGGTGTCAAAACTGGCGGATCTCGGGTAGGGGGTCCCGAACTGTGCGTCTAGGCGGATGGTAACAGGAGACAAGAGGCACGATATTTTTACCCAGGTTTGGGCCCTCTCGATGGAGGTAAAACCCTACTCCTGCTTGATTAATATTGATGATATGGGCAGTACAAGAGTTGATCTACCATGAGATTAGAGAGGCTAAACCCTAGAAGCTAGCCTATGGTATGATTGTTGTTCGTCCTATGGACTAAAACTCTCCAATTTATATAGAAACCGGAGAGGGCTAGGGTTACATAGAGTCGGTAACAATGGGAGGAGATCTTCATATAGCATCGCCAAGCTTGCCTTCCACGCCAAGGAAAGTCCTATCCGGACACGGGACGAAGTCTTCAATCTTGTATCTTCATAGTATGGGAGTCCGGCCAAAGGTCATAGTTCGGCCATCCGGACACCCACTAATCCAGGACTCCCTCAGTAGCCCCCGAACCAGGCTTCAATGACGATGAGTCCGGCGCGCAGATTGGTCTTCGGCATTGCAAGGTGGGTTCTTCTCCAAATCCCATATACCTGTCGAATAGTGTCCGGCTTCTGATGAATGTCATGCTCCTCGGCTTCCGCGCCCAATAATGGCCATTTTCCACGTGTCAAAAGAATGTGAAAAGACAGGGGTTCTTTTTGTCATTTACCCCCTTAGCTGCACAAAGGGGCCGCCTATAAAAGAGACGGGGATTTTAGATCCGAAATCACACCATCTTCCCTCCGCGAGCATCCATCAGAGCGCATTCCACAAAGATCCATTCTACCATGCCCGGTCAACGCAGCTCCTCCTCTCGCCACTCCAGCCCTCGGCCCGGAGATTGGGAGAGGTGTTCTGTCCCGCACAGCGAGCTAGTAGCGCTTCAAACCAAGGGGCTCCTCAGCGTACATGGTCCCTGTTCGAGCCGGGCTTGCTACCTATAGTGGCGGAGAATAGGCGGAGAGCGTCCCTAATCCCTCCAAAGGAGAGTGAGTATGCTTTGTCCCTTATTTGATAAGAGGGCTCGGAATTCCAATTCATTCGTTTCTCCGGGGGTTACTGGAGTTCTATGGCCTCCAGCTACACCATCTCACGCCTGCCTCCATACTGCATATTGTGGGCTTCATGGCCCTTTGCGAGTTGTTTTTGGGTGTCGAGGCCCATTTCGCACTATGGGAGAAGTTGTTCTGCCTCGTGCCCTGCTCTCAGGAGGGGTCGATTTATCAAGTGGTCGGAGCCGAACTATGGCGCATCGCCGGGACCGGATATCTATCCGGAACCCAAAAGAAGGCGTCCGAGGACTGGCCTTCAGAATGGTTTTATATAGATGACGTCCCCCTGCCGGACCCTGTGCGGATCGGCCTCCCTGACTTCAATAGTGCCCCCTTAAAGGAACGCCTGAGCTGGCGTCCACGGAGCCCTCAGAGGGAAACTGACAAGGACGTCCTTTACCTGATGAGCCGGATAAGGTTGTTAGCTCATTTCGGACTGACCATGATCGAAGTCATGGCCACATGCATTACGTGGGGGCTGCAGCCGCTTCAGTACAGAGGCCACCCCATGTGGGATTTCAACGGGGAGGACGACGCCACCCGGTGCGGCCGCAAGGGGCCGGATTCGACTGCCACTCTAACGAAGATCTTATCCGCTTTGTACAAGGGAGAAGAGGAGGAATTCCTCTGTGTCAACCCACGGGGAGGATTCTCTATGTACAATCCTCCAAGCTGGGTAAGCGAACACTTTCACTTGTCTATCCGTTTTCAAATTCCCATAGTCAAGTACTTAGTATAGCAAATTTAATGCAGGAGCTTTGCCAGACTGTAAAGGAGATAAACGTCCCTCCTCCACAACCCGAGGACCCAGAACGGTCCCTTGACCCGGACTCCCAAGAGGACTCGGACTTATGCGTGGAGCTGATTAACGGGGTGTTTCATCAAATGAGTAAGGACAACACCTTAGTGGCCATTACGGCCGATTATCCCGGACTACTCCCAGCCTCAAAGGTAACCGAGACCGAAGTCCTAGTACTTTCAAGAGGATCCATCCGTGCTTATTTTTGATCGCCGTATAACAATGGCATTTTTTGCAGGGGAAGTCCTTGAGGCGGAGGGCCGAGCCCGCGGTGGCGGGCCAACAAGGGCCATCGAGGCCCAGTGGGCTAAAAAGAAGTGCGGACTGGATCGAGACGCCGGCGCAATGGTACAGCGTGCAACTTTAATGCCTAGGGTTTATGCCCTCAAGGCATACTAACGCTCATGCTCTCTTCAGGAAGAAGAGCGCCCGCCGGACTATGTCCACCAGCCAAGCTTCAAGGCCGGGTCCAGAAGCAGAGGCAAACACGGGGCGTGCACCGGACGTTCCTCCGACAGAGGATACGGATGGGCTATCTGCCACCAATTTAGAGGTGGAGAGTGCCATGAACCACAGGCGTCTCCGGACTGTTCTTCGTGACGCATGTTTTTCCTAAGAGGCGTTGGACGCCTTTAATACGGGAGATGCGTACCTCCGTGCCGCTCAGAATGGTCTAGCCAGAGCCACGGAGCTGTATGTAAAAGACATACAGGTGAGTAAATCTAATGGTTATATATGTCAGTAGCCCCCG
The DNA here is from genome assembly GCF_002162155.2 of Triticum dicoccoides. Taxonomy (NCBI): domain Eukaryota; kingdom Viridiplantae; phylum Streptophyta; class Magnoliopsida; order Poales; family Poaceae; genus Triticum; species Triticum dicoccoides. The sequence goes on along the minus strand of NC_041383.1, from coordinate 143,293,271 downwards.
AGACTTGAAACAGTTAAAATAACTGATTTAAGGATCATTTGTTATGCAGGATCTTACAAAAAAGAATACGCAACTGTCCCAGGAGCTGGAAGAGTGCAAGGCCCAACTTGAGGCCGCACTAGCCGCTACAGAGAATGCCAAGGGGACCCCCTCAGGTAATATATGCTTCGAAAGATAAGTATGTTGTGAAGTGCGGCATGTGTGCAATTCTGACAATAACCGTGCAGATGGGGCCGGAGTGGATCCGGACAAGCAACAACTCTTGCGCCAGTTAAAGGCCGGCGAGAGCGTGCTTACGAGGGTGAGGCAAGAGAAGAACAAGCTTCAAGATGCCAATACCCAGCTGGGCGAGGAACTAAAGGATGTTCGTGCTCAGCTGTCGGATTCCGTAAAGGAAAATCAGCGACTTCGACGCGGCATTTTTAGTAAGTGCTTGAACGAATCTTCGAAAAAGAGTTCGGCGAGGAAGTCGATTGACAGAGTTATGTCTGTAGATATGCTGACAGGTCGGCCTGCGGAGGAAATGCCCGATTCTACGGGTGACCTTCTTCCCGAGCTATCGCAACTGCATGAACGAGTTCGGCAGGCGATGCAAGGCGTCGTACAGGCTTTGTGGCCATCCCTCTCCATGCCTGAAGGCCTTGGAGAGCTTGCAGAGAAGCTGAAGGGAGCGCGACAGCGCCTCCGATTATGGAAGATATCGGCCTGCCATCAAGGCGCCAGGGAGGCCTGGGCCATGGTGAAGACGCGGTTCACGAAGGCTGACCCAAACCACATGGCCGAGGTCGGACCTGTGGGGCCCGACGGGAAGGAGATCCCTGTCAGTTTAGTGTACGGCCAGGTAGAGCTGGCCGCCAAGTATTCCCAACAGGACTGTAAATTAGACAGCCTATTGGATGGTATTGAAGAAGAATATACCCAGTCAAATTGACTATGTAATTTAAAATGACATGTAAAATGCCTTCTAGCCGGATTGTAGATCATTTGTCATTGCGAACCTTTTCGCTTCAACCTCTGGACCCGATAGTCCGGAGTGTGTCCGAATACCCTCTCAGTTATGTAAGAACCGGGGCATGCGTGGAGACCAGGCGTAGGGGTCATAAGTGCTTTAGCAGACAAGTGCCCAACTAGTTATGTTATATTACATGGTTAGTAAGAAACATCTTCCAGGGAGAATAGTTCTGTTAGGGGTTCCTTTCCCTGGGAGGCATGCCCTAAAGTGCATGTCCGGACTGCAAAAAAAGCAGAAAAGCATATGGGGGCAGATAAATAAACAAGTGAAAAATCATCTTTTAGTTCACCGACCGAATATTCCCTTAAGAACGCTAGCTTTCGGCTTCACCCAGTCTGAGGTACACATCCGGCTGACCCGGCAGTAACAATCACAGAGGTGCTCCCTTTACCTCCTAGCCGAACAATCGGGAACATAGGGGTAAGCACAGGAGCCAGGCAACCCAGCTTGGCCAAAACTTAAGTCATATCGATGCATATAATGGTGAATAAAAGGTACATGCGGAAGTGTGACACATGTGTTGGGCATGAGGCCCGTGTATACAAGCTTCTGATAAAGAAGCCCCAGGTATAATGAGCGCGGGTAGCGCGTCAATTATGTGCGAACAATGCGCAAGCGAGCCCTTAAAGGCTTGTAAGAAAAAGGGAGGGAGAAGGAGAGAAATATAAGGAAGCTAATGTGTAAAAAATAGATATAGGAACGAGACGAACACAGAGTCCGGCGCTAGGCGTAGAATCTTCGTAGGTGTGTTGCGTTCCATGGGTTTGGCTTGAGTCGGTTGTCCGATGCATTTCGCATACGGTATGCTCCACCAGTCAGGACTTGGTCGATTACGAAGAGACCTTCCCATTTGGGCTTGAGTTTGTCCTTTTTATTGTCCGGCAGGCGTAGAACTAGTTCGCCGACATTGTAGGTTTTGGCCCATACTTCTCTGCTTAGATATCTTCGAGCTTGCTATTGATAGAATGCGGAACTGGCTTTTTCCACATCACGCTCCTCCTCCAATGCGTCCAAACTGTCCTGCCGATCGAGCTCGGCTTCTCTTTCTTTGTACATGCGCACGTGAGGTGAGTCATGAATTATGTTGCAGGGCAGGACTGCCTCTGCGCCGTATACCATAAAGAAAGGTGTGAATCTGGTAGTGCGATTCGGCGTGGTCCGCAGCCCCCAGAGTACGGAGTCAAGCTCCTCTACCCAGTGCGTGTTAGATTCCTTGAGGGATCGCACTAATCTGGGTTTGATGCCGCTCATGATTAGACCATTGGCTCGTTCGACTTGACCGTTAGTTTGTGGGTGATAGACTGAAGCGTAGTCGAGCTTGATGCCCATGTTTTTGCACCAGAGTTTAACCTCGTCGGCCGTAAAGTTTGTGTTGTTGTCCGTGATGATGCTGTGGGGGATGCCATAACAGTGTACAACCCCTAATATGAAGTCTATCACCAGTCCGGATTCGGCCGTCTTGACAGGCTTGGCCTCTATCCATTTGGTGAATTTTCCACCATGACCAGTAGATATTTTTGCTTGTGGGTTCCCCCTTTAAGGGGTCCAACCATGTCAAGCCCCTAGACCGCAAAAGGCCAGGTAATGGGTATAGTTTGGAGGGCGGTAGGTGGCATGTGGCTTTGATTAGCAAATAATTGGCAACCAACGCATCGCTGGACTAAGTCTTGAGCATCTGCCCAGGCCGTCGGCCAATAAAATCCAGTATGGAAGGCCTTGCTTACAAGGGCCCGGGCTGCAGCGTAGTGCCCGCCGAGTCCGGCATGAATTTCAGCCACAAGGTTCCGCCCTTCCTCTTCGGAGATACACCTTTGTAGGACTCCGGTGGTGCTTTTCTTGTAAAGCTCTCCTTCGTGGACTTTATAGGCTTTAGATCGTCGTACTATGCAGCGTGCCTCATTTTGGTTCTCGGGAAGTTCCTGCCTAGTTAAGTAGGCTAAGAATGGTTCTGTCCACGGGGCAATTACTGCCATTATTACGTGGGCTGAGGGTGTGACTTCGTTGGCGGAGTCTTCCGTTGTGTCAGAATGTTCGGTGTCGGGTGGTGCGGCCAGGTCCGGATTGTTATTTACGGATTCCCCTTCCCACTGTACGGATGGCTTGAATAGCCTTTCCAGGAAAATGTTGGGGGGGACTGCATTGCGCTTTGCACCGATGCTTGCCAAGACGTCTGCTGCCTGATTGTTTTCCCGGACTATATGGTGAAATTCTAGCCCTTCGAATCGAGCTGACATATTTAGGACGGCGTTGCGATAAGCTGCCATTTTCGGATCTTTGGCATCAAAGTCTCCGTTTATTTGGGATATCGCGAGGTTCGAATCCCCACACACCTATAGGCGTTGAATGCCCATGGAGACTGCCATCCGGAGGCCATGTAGAAGGGCCTCGTATTCGGCTGCATTGTTGGAGTCCGTATACATTACCTGGAGTACATATTGGACTGTATCTCCTGTCGGGGACGTCAGAACGACGCCAACCCCCAGACCCGCCAGCATTTTGGAGCCGTCGAAGTGCATGGTCCAGTTGGAATATGTGTCGTACTCTTTAGGGAGTTCGGCTTTAGTCCATTCAGCGACAAAGTCGGCCAAGGCTTGCAACTTGATGGCTCGCCGTGGCTTATAGGGTATGTCGAACGGGAGGAGCTCAATGGCCCATTTGGCAATCCGGCCCGTTGCGTCGTGGTTGTTTATGATATCATTAAGAGGTACTTCGGAGGCTACTGTTATTGAACACTCTTGAAAGTAGTGTCGTAGCTTCCGGGACACCATGAACACTGCGTATGCTATCTTTTGGTAATGCGGGTACCGGGACTTGCATGGAGTGAGGACAGTGGACACGTAGTAGACTGGTTTCTGTACAGGGAATTTGTGTCCGTTCATTTCTCGTTCGACAACGAGGACTGCGCTTACAACTTGGTGAGTTGCCGCGATGTATAACAACATTGGTTCGCCGATGTTAGGCGCGGCCAGGACCGGGTTTGTTGCCAGTATGGCTTTTATTTCTTCGAGTCCGGCCGTGGCGGCATCCATCCACTCGAAGTGTTCGGTTCGCCGGAGGAGGCGGTAAAGGGGTAATGCCTTTTCCCCCAAGAGGGAGATGAAGCGGCTTAGAGCCGCCATGCATCCAATCAATTTTTGTATTTGCTTGAGATCTTTTGGAATATCCAATTGTGACAAAGCTCGGATCTTGGCTGGCTTTGCCTCAATTCCTCTACCGGATACGATGAAGCCCAAGAGCTTTCCGGCTGGTACACCGAAAACGTATTTTTCCGGGTTGAGCCTAATGTCGTATGTTCGGAGGTTATCGAACGTGAGCCTCAAGTCGTCTATTAGAGTTTCGACATGCTTGGTTTTGACGACCACATCATCCACGTATGCTTCAACCGTTTTGCCGATTTGGTTGGCCAGACATGTCTGAATCATGTGCTGATATGTTGCGCCGGCGTTTTTGAGCCCAAAGGGCATTGTGTTGAAGCAGAATGGGCCGTATGGGGTGATGAATGCAGTTGCGGCTTGGTCTGACTCTGCCATCTTGATTTGGTGGTAGCCAGAGTATGCGTCGAGGAAACACAATGAATCGTGTCCTGTGGTGGCATCGATGATTTTATCAATGCGGGGGAGGGGGAAGGGATCCTTTGGGCAGGCTTCGTTGAGGTCTTTGAAATCGACGCATAAGCGCCAGGATTTGTCCTTCTTTGGCACCATCACTAGGTTTGCTAGCCAGTCCGGATGTTTTATATCTCTGATGAATCCGGCTTCCAATAGTTTGGCTAGCTCCTCTCCCATGGCTTGTCTCTTAGGTTCGGAGAAACGCCGAAGAGCCTGCTTAACAGGCTTGAATCCTTTTAGGATGTTCAGGTTGTGCTCAGCTAGCCTGCGTGGGATTCCTGGCATGTCTGAGGGGTGCCAGGCAAAAATGTCCCAATTTTTGCGTAGGAATTCTCTTAGTGCGGCGTCTACATCGGGGTTTAGTTGTGCCCCGATTGAGGCCATTTTTGTAGTGTCCGTTGGATGGACTTGGAACTTGACTATTTTGTCTGCCGGCTTGAAGGAGGTGGACTTGGATCTTTTGTCGAGTATGACGTCATCCCTGTCCACCGTGGAGCGCAATGCAGTTAGTTCCTCGACCGCTAGGGCTTCGGATAATGCCTCGAGGGCCAGTGCGGCTGTCTTGTTTTCGGCGTGGAGCGCTATGTCCGGATCGCTAGCAAGAGTGATGATTCCGTTGGGTCCGGGCATTTTGAGCTTCATGTACCCGTAATGGGGTATAGCTTGAAAAATTGTGAATGCCTCTCTCCCTAACAGAGCGTGGTATCCGCTGATGAACGGGGCCACATGAAATGTGACCTCCTCGGATCTGTAATTATCCGGCGTGCCGAACACCACATCCAGTGTGATTTTTCCTATATAGCATGCTTCCCGACTGGGGATTATTCCTCTAAAGGTTGTGTTGCTTCGCTCAATGCGGCTCCAGTCTATTTCCATTTTTTGTAGGGTTTCCTCATAAATGATGTTCAATCCGCTGCCGCCGTCCATGAGTACCTTGGTAAGCCGAAAGCCGTCCACTATCAGACTGAGGACCAGTGCGGCTGGTGCTCGGGCTGTCCGGAATTTAGGTTCGTCACTGGCATTAAAGGTAATAGCCGTGTCACTCCATGGGTTTATTGTCGCTACCTAGTAGACTTCGGTAAGGCTGCGAAGCGTTCATTTCCTCGCATTGTTTGATGCGGAAGTCTCGAAGACTGTTAATACCGTATTGGTGTTCCTGGGGTGGTGCTCTGTGGATTCTGGAGTTAGAAGCTCCTCGACACTTCTGGCCACCTGCCGGAGTATCCAACATGCTCTAAGGCTATGAGTTGGTGTGGCGCTCTCTGTACTATGAATTTTACAGGGTCCATTGAGCCATCCCTCCAGTACGGTTCCATACCCTATAGAGGGTTTTTGTTTTTTGTTGTTTGGCACAGGTGCCTGGCGATAATGCGCCCTTTTGTTTCGGACTGGGATTGTATTCAGGGTCGGATTGTCCCAGAATTTTGTTTCGCTTTTTCGAACGCTTTCTGTCGCACAGTACTTTCGTACTATGGATGCCAAGTCGGCGAAGCGTGTAATTTCATGGCGACTTATGGCGTTGAGGATCCCGATGTCCGTGCAGTTGTTGCAGAAGAATGAAATTGCATCCCCCTCACGGCAGTCCTTTATCCTGTTCATAACCAGGAGGAATCTGGCCCAGTAATGGTGTACTGTTTCTCTGGGCTCTTGCCGAATTTGGGATAGATCCCTTATATTTGGGCGGGTGGATTTAAATCCGGAACCTCGCCCGATCTAAGACTTAGGGGCCAAGAAATTTCTGAACTCGGAAGCTTGGGTTCTTGGACGTTATCCAATGAATCAGGCCCGCTGCCTGACTTTAGGTTCAGGGCTTGAGTGACGTCCTCCCCTTCGCGGATGTCCGGCTTGGAGGGATCAGGAATCCGGACACATCTGGTCCTTAGGATGGGTGAAGATTCGCCGCATTGTTCCTCCACCACTTCGACATGGTGGGTGACCTGGGGAGAGTCAATCTCTCTCGGATCGGGTTTAAGCCCAATCTGATCGTAGTCTGTAGCGACTCCCAGGGCGGCGATGCGATCCAAGAGCTCGTTTAAGGAAGAGAGCTCCATCGGATCTAACTGCTCGGCAAGTTCCGAGTTGACGTGGAAATTGTTTTCGATGACCCGAGAAGTCATCGTCGGCGCGGCGGCCGAACAGGCGGTCATTAGAAAACTGCCTAGCCGGAGAGTTTGGCCGACAGCCAAAGCTCCTTTAGCAACAGCGCCGTCTTTAAAGACGGGGTGCGGCATCCTTCCTGACGGTGACGACATAGAGGAACTATCAATGAAAGCACCAATGTCGGTGTCAAAACCGGCGGATCTCGGGTAGGGGGTCCCGAACTGTGCGTCTAGGCGGATGGTAACAGGAGACAAGGGGCACGATGTTTTTACCCAGGTTCGGGCCCTCTCGATGGAGGTAAAACCCTACTCCTTCTTAATTAATATTGATGATATGGGCAGTACAAGAGTTGATCTACCACGAGATCAGAGAGGCTAAACCCTAGAAGCTATCCTATGGTATGATTGTTGTTCGTCCTATGGACTAAAACTCTCCGGTTTATATAGATACCGGAGAGGGCTAGGGTTACACAGAGTCGGTTACAATGGGAGGATATCTTCATATCGCATCGCCAAGCTTGCCTTCCACGCCAAGGAAAGTCCTATCCGGACACGGGACTAAGTCTTCAATCTTGTATCTTCATAGTCCGGGAGTCCAGCCAAAGGTCATAGTTCGGCCATCCGGACACCCCCTAATCCAGGACTCCCTCACCAGGCATTGTGCGTGTGTGTATACTATCGACGAACTAGCCCCCAAGCTTGTATAACATACTAAGGGCCAGGGTTACAAATCATATATAGTCAGCATATCACTAGTCGGGATAGAGTCCTCCGCGACTCCGGTAGCTTCGTGTTGTACGCCGAGTCCTCCACATGGGTCTCCGTATAACACGTCTCAGTCCAACCTATATGTGGCGCAGGATGGAACCGACCCATGAGTCTTCATGTTGACCCACCACAACTAGAAATGATGTGCCCACCACACCACACACGCAATCGGCCACTAAGAAAATAAGCATATACAATAGTACAACGGTATCTAGCTCATGATACGTCTCCATATTTTATTGATGACACTGACGGACTTTGCATTTGATGCATGCTCCATATTTTGTTGACGACACTTACGGTCGTTGTATTTGAAGTGAAATCACGATATGGTCACTGGACTTCAGAATAAGCTCATCACGGTCACCACCATACATTTTGTCGTGCTAACCAACATGTGGTTGGATGGTTAGAGGACAGTGGTTTCTCGAGCCCACCAAGGTTAAAGTCTCATTGCTCGCATTTATCTTGTGTTAATTTCAGTATTTTCCGGCGATGTAGGTTCAGTGGGAGGAGACGTTCCACTCGACTACGAGGCACCTATGGTGACTTCGTAAAATCTCAAGATCATGTAGATGAAAAAGTCAGTCGACTGACGTGTAGCCTCGCCCTGCATGTACGCATGCACGCACGCATGTAGGCGTGCAACACTGACACGTACACAAAACGTACAGACGCACGCATGTTGGCATGCAACACTGACACGTACACATGCACTCATGAACACACGCATGTACGCACCCATGCATGCAACACTGAAACGCACCCTTTCATGCACGCAACACTCGCACGCCTGCATGCACACAGCACACGACGCAAGACACACGCTCAACCTATATGTGCATGCACCCTTTGTTAAGGACATGGATTGTTACGGGTATTAATCAATCTTATCTGTGATAAGCAGAACATTGATGTTTGCATCGGTCTTTATGAATCACAACGTATCGAACGGGCTATCAACATAGTAGGCTTAACTACATGAAAAAGATGACGTCACACTTAATGAACAATCATCGGTTTATGAAATGCCCGCTTCTGACCGCCCTAGCCCACCAAAGGTTCCTCTGCTGTGTGCTGCTTGCGTTGGGTCACTAACATGCAGGACATGCACCCAAAGAGCCCACACGTTAGTGGAAGAACGGCGCGGTGTCCTAGGTCAGAGTAGAGTGCGCCACTCGCGGCACGCCCGGCTGAACACGCCTTCGTGCCGCATTCAAACGCCTCCATGAAACCCGCCCGTGTGGAAGCCGAGAAACCCACTCTGGACACACGTCCGTTCATGACCGGGCCGTCGTTAAACGCAACGCCGGCCGAGCTCCTCCCGTCTGCCGTCTATTTAATCTCCTATTTAAACGAGGCCAAACGCCGGCCAAGAATCGCACACCTCCGTCGCTCCCCTATCTCCTCCACCATTTTGTCCACTCTTACAATGGCTTACGAAGAGTAGTTATTCCGCATCCAAGCCGGCTGGGTAGCCCACCGGATACGAGCTATGCAGCTCGCTAGTCCACCTCCCTCCCCTCGCCCGACGGAGCCAGTTGCCTCCCCAAGCCGACGCGCGGTTCAGCAAGTCGCCGCTCCAGGCCAGCTCGATGAGGAGCGGCGCACGGGCGTCGTTGCTGTCGTCCACGCCGCCGCCTCGTACCGCGTCTCCCATTTCTATGGCCGAGACTCCCATGCCGGCGGCCATGCCATGCAAGCAGCGATAGAAGCCGGGTGCGCGGAGAGCAACGAGTCAGTGGCCAGCGCCTCCGCGTCCGCCGCCATCATCAAGGAGAAGTAGAACACGGGAGGCCTCCGCCGCTTGGGTCCCATGAAGGCCACCGCGGAGGCGACGCCGGTGTACACAGCAGGTGTCTGGCCGAATCCTTTTGTTGCGAGGACCTTCGTCGACCCCGCATGGGCTCCACGGAAGAGGGGAATGTTAGGATGAACTCGAGCCTGTGCCGGCCATGGCGAAGTAGTGGCCGGTGATGAAATCGAACCGGTGCTGGCCACCATCATCTTCGGCACCAGCCAATGATATCAGTTGGGCAGTGGGGAAGCGAGCCATCCTTTGCGCTGAAGCATATACCTCTGGGGCTCCCGGCAGTCCGATGATCGTGCTGCCGGATATGAGGAACACAAATCGATCGGCGGGCGACCATTTAGGCCAGGTATTATATACCTGTGATGTCCAGAACTAGCACCACGTAGTTTGCTACCTCTTGAGCACTGCGTTGGATTTCCCCGAAGAGGAGAGGATGATGCAGCAAAGTAGCATAAGTATTTCCCTCAGTTTTTGAGAACCAAGGTATCAATCCAGTAGGAGACCACGCACAAGTCCCTCGTACCTACACAAAACGGTAGCTACTCGCAACCAACGCGATTAGGGGTTGTCAATCCCTTCACAGTCACTTACGAGAGTGAGATCTGATAGAGATGATAAATAATATTTTTGGTATTTTTGATAGATAGATGCAAAGTGAAAAGTAAAACGCAAAGTAAAAACAAAGCAAGTAATAAAGCGATAGAGATTGATATGATGAGAATAGACCCGGGGGCCATAGGTTTCACTAGTGGCTTCTCTCAAGAGCATAAGTATTCTACGGTGGGTGAACAAATTACAGTTGAGCAATTGATAGAATTGAGCATAGTTATGAGTATATCTAGGTATGATCATGTATATAGGAATCACGTCTGAGACAAGTAGATCGAAACGATTCTGCATCTACTACTATTACTCCACTCATCGACCGCTATCCAGCATGCATCTAGAGTATTAAGTTAAAAATAGAGTAACACCTTAAGCAAGATGACATGATGTAGAGGGATAAATTCATGCAATATGATAAAAAAACCATCTTGTTATCCTCGATGGCAACAATACAATACGTGCCTTGCTGCCCCTTCTGTCACTGGGAAAGGACACCACAAGATTGAACCCAAAGCTAAGCACTTCTCCCATTGCAAGAACTACCAATCTAGTTGGCCAAACCAAAAGGATAATTCGAAGAGACTTGCAAAGATAACTCAATCATACATAAATAATTCAGAGAAGATTCAAATATTATTCATAGATAAGTTGGATCATAAACCCACAATTCATCGGTCTCAACAAACACACCGCAAAAAGAAGATTACATCGAATATATCTCCACGAGAGAGGGGGAGAACATTGTGTTGAGATCCAAAAAGAGAGAAGAAGCCATCTAGCTACTAGCTATGGACCCGAAGGTCTGAAGTAAACTACTCACACTTCATCGGAGGGGCTATGGTGTTGATGTAGAAGCCCTCCGTGGTGGATGCCCCCTCTGGCGGAGCTCTGGAACAGGCCCCAAGATGGGATCTCGTGGATACAGAAGGTTGCGGCGGTGGAATTAGGTTTTTGGCTCCTGTTCTGATCGTTTGGGGATACTTAGGTATATATAGGAGGAAGGAGTACGTTGGTGGAGCAATGTATAGCATGGCATCGAAGCTAATAAAATTTTGCATTATTAATCACCACATACTTCCTTTTCTAAAAAAATCACCACATACTTAGATGAAAAACCACAATCGAGATCGACAAAGAAGGAAATCACCTTGGGCAGCTCAGCGGGGGGGACACATCCTCGAAGGGGGAAAACTGCTCCTGCAGTGCCACGGGGGCTGTAACCTCAAACGGGGCGTTGACCATCTCAGTAGTGTCCGTGAGCGTATCTGGAGTCGGCTCGGTGGTTGCCTCCATCTTATTGGAGCTCTCTGTCTCGTCGGTATCAGCCTCCCACGTCTGCTCCAATATCGGCAGATCTTTGCCTGGTTCTCCTTGGTCCATCATGAAACTGACGAATACTAGGAGACCACTGAAAGGAAAACACAATCGCAATGACAATGAAACAAAAAAGAGAGTGAGGATCGGTTACTGCTTTGCAAAAGTTCTTTTTTTTCTCTGAACAAAAATATACCAACATCACGGATCCGCTTACCTTCCCTTCATTGGGAGAGAAGAACAATGGCAGATGCGAGTGTTGCCTTTCTTGAAGACAGTGAGGGAGAAGGGGATTCAGCGAAGAGTGAAATGATGGTTGCTTCGTCTATCAAACTTAGACTGCGGGGAGGTGGGGTTTTGTGATACGACGGCTCGTTACTGCCGCGCTACGACCGGGGTGACTCTCCGCCTGCATACTGCCTTCTAATTTGGTGGATGGCATTTGGGCCCGCGCGCTACATGGCCCGCATGTCGGTGAACAAAAGTATAACGGCATTCAGTAGAGGGAGACGTTTCAATGACCTAGGAGGAGCCAGAAGCGGTAGAGTGTCTCCACTGTACTAGTAGTAATTGTTTTTCTGGGTAGCTGTAGAGTGTCTCCACTGTACTAGTAGTAATTGTTTCTCTGGGCCCAAGACAAAATAGCCAATCCACACTAGTAAATAGTAAAATCAATTCAAAAGGTGCTACCCACACCCAGCACACCGCCCCCCCCCCCAAAAAAAACCTGGGTGCTCTTCTTCCTCCTCGCTCCCACCCACCTCACGTCAGCACGCTCCACTCATACCCCCAAATTCCTCACCTCACTCCTACAGAAACCCCAGCTCCCCTTCTTCCTCACTCCTACAGAAAACCCCCAGCTCCCCTTCTTCTTCGCTCGCACTACAACAAGGCTCGTCATTCGTTACTCTGCTCAAATCTATGAGCGCGACGCGGCGCCCTCGAGGAAAATGGAGTCGGCTGACCCCAGCGCCAAGAAGATGAGGCTCCCGCCAGCAGCGACGCCTGTTGTAGATCCCGCACCCGGCAGCACGGGGAGAAGCGGCGACCCCGCCCCCACCGGATCCCAGGAACCCATAGAATCTCGGGTGGACCGCATCAGCGATCTCTCGGACGCCGTCCTTGGGGAGATCATCTCGCTTCTCCCCACCAGGGTTTGCTGCCGCACCCAAGTCCGCTCAATTCGGTGGCGCCCTCTATGGCGCGTCGTGCCCCTTAATGTCGACTGTCGTCAGCTATCTCTCTTCAATGATTTTGAAATCCCCAGAGCCATCATCTCCTCCCACCAGGGCTCTGTTCAAAGCCTCTGCATCCCGTCATGCTACCTGAGCAAGCATACCATGCCCTGCATGGTGGACGCCTGGCTGAAATCCCCTGAATTCACAGAACTACAGCTGCTTGAGTTCTACTATTCGCCTGGAAATCACATACCACATACCGAACGCCATGAACTTGTGCCCTCAGCACCGATGTCCATCTCGCGGTTTCCCTCCTCTCTCCACACCGCCACCTTTGCGTTGTGCTACCTACCAGACAATCTGGTACTAAACCTTCGACTCCCATTTCTCAAGAAACTTTCACTTGTGCGGGTTCATATATCGCAGGCCTCATTGCACAGCATCATCCACTCGAGTTGCCCTGCGCTAGAGTGCTTGGTGCTTGTTTTCACAGTTCGAATCAGTTGTCTCCAAATAAAGTCGCCTAACCTTGTAAGAATTGGAATTTCTTTTGACGGAAGGCAGCTCATCATCCAAGATGCCCCTTCACTTCAAAGGTTGATCCTTGATTCTAGTTATTCACCATTGCAAATAACCGTCCTCTCTGGGCCTAAACTGGAGACCTTGGCTGTAATACATGATCTCTGTGCTCATTTCAATATGGTGTTTGGCTCCACAGTTCTTCAGGTACTTTATATTATCATCTACACTTGTAACCATAAGCTGCATTTTAAATTTCTGCGCATAATTTATATATCATTTTGGAGTGCACATTTTGTACTAATATTATGTTCTATGCTCAATGAAGAGTTTCTCCATGGATGGCCTATCAATGGTGTTGGATTCTGTCAAGATCTTAATTATCCAAATGAATGGTTTTGATCTAAACAAGATTATTGGCTTGCTGCAATGCTTTCCATGTCTGGAGAAGTTGTATATAAAGGTGATAATTTCACGCATATTGGAAGCCCGCATATAGTGTACTAGAATTAGCCGTTCAGTTGTTGCTGTTTCGACACTCTTCTTTTAGACCTTAACTGTTTTCAATCTTCATGTCTATTTAGGCAACAGGATGGGGTAAGAAAGTTATAACCAATCGGTGGATTCGTAAGCATCGGGATTTTCTCACTTCTCATGAGATTCGATTGAAGACAATAATGCTAGAACGATATGTAGCCAACCGTGCAAACACAAGACTTTTCACATTCTTCCTGTTGAATGCGAGGTTACTATTGTCCATCAGGCTTAAGTTTATCAGCAGCATGGTTTTGACGGATGGGTATGTTGAAGAGCAAAAAAAGGAGTTTCAGGTGGGCAAAAGAGCTTCTGAACGTGTCGGGCTTCTATTTACAACATATTGTGGTCATAATCCAGTAAATTTTACGACCCAGGATGTTCATTCTATGGACCTGACCGATCCATTTGATTGTGACTGCCGAAAACGGTGCTGGAGTTAGATGTTGTTGCCCTTTTCAATCTAGGTTTGTTTGTAAACCTGATGAACAATCAACCCTCGTGCTTTTGTACAGTTTGTAAGCTGGAGTTAGATGTTCCTACCCTTCTCAACTCGGCTGTGGCTGTCATATTTTCTTTGAAACAAGGCAAATGGCCTGCCATTCGTTTAATTTAGAGTGAAATGTTGTAACCAATCACAACCAAGGGAAATAATCACTCACGCCGGCTGCTTGAGCTCACTGTGCATTATAGAAGCCAAGTGATTAGCCCCCACCAGCACCCACAAACTTATTTCGAACTAGCACATCAAATGGGCTGTAAATTTTCATAGGAAAGGCTGCATGACCGTGACAGATTTGGATTCTGACATTTGGGACCCGCGAGGAAATAGCCTATCCAAGGTGGTGTCGACTTACTAGCCAGTCAACAAACGATTCTACCTACCATCCAACATCTGTCGTGTATCTTCTACTCTTGTCTTCTTCTTCCTCCAGCCGCCCAAACCAAACCACCCCGTCGGCTCCGCCTGCTCCCACCTCCCATGGCTGGCTGCGCCTCCGCCGCCCTACCTTACGTACCCTCCAATGTTGGCCAGTCCCTCCATCTATTCCCACATACGTCCTGTTATTCTCCGGCGACGTCATCCCCAACACGCACCCGTGCCCGAACCAGTCAACCCTCGTACTCCCCTCCGCCTGCGACTGGACCGGTGCATCTTCAATGGCTCCTGTTCATTCCGTCTGAGGCCTCGTCGTCGTCCTCCGCCTTGCGGCCTTGGTTTGCTCGCCGTGCACGGTGCGCCGCCCTCTTGCGTTGTCAACGTCGTCAACAACCGAGAGGAACAAGGAGATGACTGTCGGTGGAGAAGATGACAGTAGGGACCCACCAGCGTCATGGCAGTACGCAAGCAAGTGCCTCTATAGTACAAGCCCAAAAATATGGTTCCTCCTAATGGTTGGACATCTGGGGCTCACGCCATTGTCAACATAGTCAATAAACGAGAGAATTACACTACGAGCGGATGACACCAGGGACCCAGCAAGTCGCGTAGTTTTTTTTTGACGAACAAGCAGTTGTTATTTATACTAGTTTTAGCGACGGATCAGGATAACAACGGGGCTGTGCGGGGGCTGTGGCCCGTCTAGCCAGGGTTTTATTTATGTTTACCACATCATGAGCCCAGTTGTGTTTTTTTCTTCCTCAAAATGGCTAGCCCAGTTCTATTTTTTTAAAAGAAATACCCAAACAAGGCCTACTTGCTTTATCGGCCCTGCTGGGCTGCAAATCTTTCAAGACGGTGAGAGTTTCATTCGGTTTGCCCAAAAATGGCATGTACATTTTTAAAACACATCAAACCGGGAATTAGTTTCAATTTTTTTTCATTACAAGATCTTAAATTCCATTGATTTTTATGCGTGCACAATTATTTGGATTTAATATTTATATAAATTATTTTTCAAAATAGTTTGAATGTGAATCGATATTTCTGGATTAAAAACAGTTGACCGCATCGAAATATGCAAAATTTCGTATACTTTTTAACCATGGCCACAATATGGGGTGTAATGCTAACAAAGGAAGATGGGCTCCAAAAAAAACCTTAAGAATTAGCAAATGGGCTGTACATTATTAGAAATAATGGCAGATGGGTTGTATGCTGTTTTCCACAGATTTGAGGCTGACTTGTGCGCCAACTACAGGTTGACGCGTATGCTTTCATAAAAGAAAGGTTGACGCACACGCAACGCCCTGTCAACTTAGTCAACACACGAGAGCAGTGACTGTTGGATGTCCATCCAACGGCTGACGTGCTTCTTCAATCTCTGCTCTTCATGCTCCAGCTGCTCAAACAAGCGCCGGCGGGACTGCCTGCTCCCTCCTCCCGCGGCCGGCTATGCTGTCGCGCAGGCCTCACGGCCCCACCGTACTCCCATAGCTGGCCTAGCCATCCCTCTACTCACGCACACATGCTTTATTCTCCGGCGACGGCAGACGAACGAGTAAACCCTCGTACTCCTCCGCATGGGAAACAACTGCCGAGTATTCCCTGGCTCCGTGTCGTTCCCTTCCTAGGCCTCGCCGTCATCCACCGCCCTGGTGCTCTCGGCGCGGCCTGGTCAACATGGTCAATGAACGACATCCATCGGAAGTGGACTGTACGTGGAGAGGCTGACAGCTGGGTCCACGGCCGCACGCAAGGACATGCCTCCTTATTACGTGCAAAATAATGATTCCTCCACCTGACAGCTAGGACCCACAGGAAGGGCCTCTGTATTTCTCGAAAAAATGTTCCCCCCGCTGACAGGTCGGACCCACCAGCTATATATTTGCACGCAAGGAAGTGCCTCCTTATTACGCCCAAAAAAATGAATACCCCCTGCTAGCTGGGACCCACCATATTGTTTGGCTGACTTGTGGGCCTACTAAGTTGACGGGGACGGAGGGCTTTGTCAACTTAGTCAATACTCAAGTGACCGTATGATGTCCATCCAACGTCCATAGTGCTTCTTCAACCTCTGGTATTCTTGCTCCAGCCGCCCAAAGCAGCGCCGGTCGTGCCGCCTGCTCCTGCCTCCCGTGGTCGGTTGTGCTACCGCCTGCTCCTGCCTCCCGTGGCCCGGCTCCGCGTCGTCCCCTTCCTAGGCCTTGTCGTCGTCCACCGCCGTAGTGCTCTCGGTGCGGCGTGGTCAATGTGGTCAACGACCGACTTCCATCGGAAGAGTACTGTACGTGGAGAGGCTGACAGCTGGGTCCACGGCAGCCGCAAGGAAGTGCCTCCTTATTACGCGGAAAATAATTATTCCTCCACCTGACAGCGGGGACCCACCAGATGGGGCAATAGTATTTGGTGAAAAAAATCGTTTCCCCCTGACTGCTGGGACCCACCGTACGGGCCACCGTATTTCGTAAAAAAAACGTTCCCCCCTTTGTCAGCTCGGACCCATCGGAAGTGCCTCCTTATTACGCACAAAAAATGAATACTCCCCTGGCTAGTTGGGACCCACCTTGGTGGGAGGCTGTCTTGTGGGCCTACTAAGTTGACGGGGACGAAGGGCTTTCTCAACTTAGTCAATATGAACAATTCTAGCTCCAGTGACCATACGATGTCCATCCAATGGCCGTAGTGCTTCTCCAACCTCTGGTCTTCTTGCTCCAGCCGCCCAAAGCAGCACCGGTCGTGCCGCATGCTCCTGCCTCCCGTGGCCGGTTGTGCTGCCGCGGAGGCCTCACCGCCCCCTACTATTCCCACCGCTAGCCAGGCCCTGCGGTGACGGCAGCCTCACACCGCAGCCGAACCAGTGAACCCTCATACTCCTCTCGCGCGGGCTTCCACTGCCGCGTCTTCCCCGGCTCCGCGTCGTCCCCTTCCTAGTCCTCGTCGTCGTCCACCGCCTGGTGCTCTCCGTGCGGCATTGTCAACGTGGTCAAGGAACGACTTACATCGAAAGAGTACTGTATGTGGAGAGGCTAACAGCTGGGTCAATGGCCACAGCCCAGTTTTTTGTGATTTGCCAAGTCGGTTTGTCAAGCCTGTTGGGCTGTAAATCTTTCAAGACGAGGAGAGCTTTCATTCGGCTGGCCGAGAAAATGGCCCATCAGTAATGAGAAATGGGTTGTACATTTTTAAAACACATCAAACTGGCAATTAGTTTCAAATATATTTTTTTCATTTCAAGATTTTAAATTACATTAATTTTTATGCATGGAGAATTCGTTGGATTTTATATTGATATACATTTATTTTTTAAATCAGTTTCAATGTGAGTCCAAATTTCGGGATTAAAAACAGTTCGGACCGCACCGAAATATGCAAAATTTCTTATAATTTTTTAACCGTGGCCACAATATGGGCTGTAATGCTAACAAAAAGAATATGGGCTCCAAAAAACCTTAAGAATTAGCAAATGGGCTGTAAATTATTAGAAATAATGGCAGATGGGCTGTATGCTGTTTTCCACAGATTTGAGGCTTTCCTAAAAAAGGTTGACGCACAAGCAGTGACGGTTGGATGTCCATCCAACGGCCATCGTCCTTCTTCAATCTCTGCTCTTCCTGCTCCAGTCGCTCAAACAAGCGCCGGCGGGACTGCCTCCTCCCTCCTCCTCGCGGCCGGTTGTGCTGCCGCGCAGGCCTCACCGCCCCACCGTACTCCCATCACTGGCCTAGCCATCCCTCTACTCACCCACACCTGCTGTTATTCTTCGGCGACGGCAGACGAACCAGTAAACCCTCGTACAGTCGTACTCCCCTCCGCGTGGGAAACAACTGACGAGTCTTCCCTGCCTCCACATTGTCCCCTTCCTAGGCCTCGCCATCGTCCAGCGCCGTGGTGCTCTCGGCGAGGCGTGGTCAATGTGGTCAACGACCGACTTCCATCGGAAGAGTACTGTGCATGGAGAGGCTAACAGCTGGGTCCACGGCCGCAGCAAGGAAGTGCCTCCTTATTACGCGCAAAATAATTATTCCTCCACCTGATAGCAGGGACCCACCGGACGGGCCACCGTATTTCGTGAAAAAAATGTTTCCCCCTAACTGCTGGGACCCACCAGCTACACCTTCGCACGCAAGGAAGTGCGTCCGGGCAAAAAAACGATTCGCCCCACTGACTGTTGGGACCCACCATCTACATCTTCGCACGCAAGGAAGTGTGTCCGGGCAAAAGAAAAACGATTCCCCCCTGACTGCTGGGACCCACTAGCTACATCTTCGCACGCAAGGAAGTGCTTGACAGTCGAGACCCACCTGGTCGAAGCGTACGTAGCGTTGTCATTCTGGTCGCGAACGTGTACGTACATATATACTGGTGGATGTAGAGGCGCGCATGTGTCGTAGTAGAGGCGTGCACGTAGCATGTACACGTACGTACAGCGGCCAGGGTGCAAGAAAGAAAATACATACACGTATGTGTACATACGGGTGGGGTCTCGAATGCCTACTCGTGCATACGTACGGCAAGGGCTCGTGTACATGGCTGGGTCGGAACGGAGAAACAGCATCATCGTCGTGTTCATGGGGAGGCAACGGAATGCGTCGTGTTCATGGGGAGGCAACAGAATGTGTCGTGTTCATCGGGAGGCAACGAAATGCGTGGGAGCCAACCGGCTGGGTCGGAACGGAATGCGTGGTCGTGTTCATCGGGAGGGCTTGGATGGAACAGGCGATGGAAACGAGGCCTGGCGTACCGCAGAACGGAGGAAACGGACCTCCTATGTTCGGAACAGGGCCCTGTTGATCAGGAGGGGTGTGCGTACCGCAAAACGGAGGAAACGGACCTCCTACGGTCGAAACGGGGGTCCTGTAGATCGGGAGGGGTGTGGCGTACCGCAAAACGGAGGAAACGGACCTCCTACGGTCGAAACGGGGGTCCTATTGATCGGGAGGGCTGTGGCGTACCGCAAACCGGACGAAACGGACTTGTGTTGGAGCGCTA
>NC_041383.1:143245670-143273652 GCF_002162155.2 Triticum dicoccoides | reverse complement strand
ACGGGAGTCCAGTTCATCGGGAGGGGTGTGGCGTACCGCAAAACGGACGAAACGGACTTGTGTTGGAGCGCTACGGTCGAAACGGGGGTCCTGTTCATCGGGAGGGGTGTGGCGTACCGCAAAACAGGACTCCACGGGATACTGTTCATCTCCACCGTCGACCTCCTCCAGCCTCCACGGGCTCATGTTCATCCAGCCTCCACCGCGCGCTACTCCACCGGCTACTGTTCAACCACCCCTCCACGGGCACCCCTCCACCGTCTACTGTTCATCCAACCCTCCACACCACGGGGTCATGTTCAACCACCCCTCCATGGCCGCCCCTCCACCGTCTACTGTTCATCTAGCCCTCGACACCACGGGGTCCTGTTCATCCAGAGGCAACGCCACTGCTCACTGTTCATCCAATCGATCGGCTTCAGTTAGCAGAAGTAGCGAAGGAATTGCTCCAACGGGTTCAGTTAACAGCCATCGATTGATCGCTCGGGTTCAGTAACGCGTAGCCTGCAGTGCAATCGCTAGGGTTCAGTTAGAGCCCAACGCCTCGCTCGGGTTCAGTTAGAGCCAACGCCTCGCACACACGCGCGTACGTACGAGAGAAACGTGCATCGCTCGGCCCCTGACCTCCCACCGTAACCGGCAACTTCCCAAAATTTTCCTCCCCCTTGCTTCTACCACGGTTTTTTCCATGATGGACGGACCAAAGAATGTCATGCAGCAGCATCTCCGGCCCGCCGAGGACGAAAAGCCCATTTTCTGTCATGATTTTTTGTCATAGAAGTAGGAGCCCACCACATCTATGATGATACCGGGTTTTGTCACAATTATCGTCATAGAAGTGTCATATGTATGACAGGAAAAAAATTCGTTCGACCCAAAATGTCATGGATGTGTCTTTTTTTGAAGTGACCTAAGGAACAGAATAGGTCAGACCAGATCAATCTATGGATCACGGGGGCGTGCACTGACGCGAGATGATGGCCATTTTGCCGGACATGACAAACATAACCACGCCCGGGCTGAGAACCGCAGACAGACTCCATCCGAGCTACGTCGCGATGTGGCCCGATACAGAGACGCCGCACACCCCCTCTGCTTCACTGACAAACTAATGGAGCATGAATTCCCAGAAGGGTTTAAACTCGTGAATATCGAATAATATGATGGAACAATAGATCCCGCGGTATGGATTGAGGATTCTCTTCTCCATATTCATATGGCCCACGGTGATGACCTTCACGCCATCAAATACCTCCCACTAAAACTCAAAGGGCCAGCTTGGCACTGGTTAAACAGTCTGCCTGAAAATTCTATTGGAACCTGGGAGGACTTGGAAGACGCCTTCCGCGACAACTTCCAAGGTACATACGTACGACCTCCAGATGCTGATGACTTAAGTCACATAGTTCAATAGCCCGGAGAGTCAGCCAGCAAATTCTGGACTAGGTTCCTAACTAAAAAGAACCAGATCGTCGACTGTCCGGACACCGAAGCCATAGTGGCCTTTAAGCATGGCATCCGCGACGAATGGCTCGCCCGTCACCTCGGCCAAGAAAAGCCGAAGTCCATGGCATCCCTCACGCCACTCATGACTCGTTTTTGTGCGGGCGAGGATAGTTGGCTAGCCCGTAGCAATAACACTGCAAGCGAAGCTGGCACCTCTGAGACCAAAAATAGCAACGGCAAGCCCCGACACAACAGGCACAAGCGTCGAAGCAACGGTGACAATACCGACGACACGGTAGTCAACGTCAAATTCAGTGGCTCCAAGTCCGGCCAGCGAAAGAAGCCATATAAAAGAAATAATCCAGGCCCATCCAGCTTGGACCGCATACTCGATCGTCCATGCCAGATCCATGGCACCCCAGACAAACCAGCCAATCATACCAACAGAGACTGTTGGATCTTTAAACATGCCGGCAAATTAATTGCTGAAAACAAGGAGAAGGGGTCGCAAAGCAAGGACGATGACGAGGAGTCCCATCCGCCGAACACAGGGGGACAGAAGAGGTCCCCCCCCCAAGTTAAAACAGTGAACATGATATACGCTACCCATATCCCCAAGAGGGAGCGCAAACGCACACTCAGGGACGTCTACGCGATGGAGCCAGTCACCCTAAAGTTCAACCCATGGTCTTCATGTCCGATCACTTTCGATCGTAGGGACCATCCGACCAGTATCCGTCATGGCGGTTCAACCGCACTGGTTCTCGACCCAATCATTGATGGATTCCATCTCACATGAGTCCTCATGGATGGTGGCAGCAGCCTAATCCTACTCTATCAGGATACAGCGCGCAAAATGGGCATTAATCCCTCAAGGATCAAACCCACAAAGACTACCTTGAAAGGAGTCATATCAGGTGTAGAGGCCCGCTGTACGGACTCAATCACACTAGAGGTTGTCTTCGGATCCCCGGACAACTTTCGAAGCGAAGAATTGGTTTTCGATATCATCCCCTTCCGCAGCGGCTATCACGCACTGCTGGGATGAACCGCATTTGCTTGATTCAACGCTGTGCCACACTATGCTTATCTTAAGCTTAAGATGCCCGGAACACACGGTGTCATAACAGTCAATGGAAACGCGGAACACTCCCTCCTTACCGAGGAGCACACCGCTGCTTTAGCAGTAGAAGTACAGAGCGGCCTTTTCAAGAAGAACCTTACTTCAGCCGCCGAGCTCCCGGACACTGTCAAACGAGTCCGGACTACTCTACAGCAGGACAGCCCAGCTCGTCAAGAGCTCAACTAGCAATTTGGCCTCTGTCCCAGTCCTGACCAAGTGGCAGCGTTCGTACCACGCGTACATAATTACGCACTCAAAATACCATGGGCATAGACGGAGGCATAACTAGATGGTGATCCATAATATGGCTCGACCGCCACTGGACACACATACTTTCACTTTTCTTCTTTATCCTTTTCAAGTTTATTTTCCACGGGCTTTTTTTGACAGCCTGATCACCGGTCCTTTCGAAAGGGTAGATACACCAAGACGGCAAGAAGCACTAACATATAAGGGAATTTCTAGGTGGTCTCTTTAACAATCACTCTACCTATTTTCAAGACCCGCAAGCAACTCTACCTTGGTTGTGGCATGTTAAACAGCCCTGCTGCTTATTGCACTACTTGTACAAATACGCTTTGACATATTAACCAAACTATAATGGAAACAGTTTGCGGCCCAACTTCTGCGGCACTAGCTTGCTACCTCTCTTTTCTGATATTCTTATCAAATTGCACCCGTACATTTTGGTAAGCTTTAATTTACCAGGGGCTTCATTGCACCCCATTATACGGCAACAAAGTTTGAACACCTTTTACAGTATAGTTCGGCACCCCGAATTTAGCATTATATGCATTGGCTCCGAATCATGTCTTTGGTTAATATTTGGGTTGCCCGGCTCCTGTGCTTACTACCTTACGTTCCGCTATATCGGCTAGGATAGTAAAGGGAGAACTAATGCGATTGTGTCCTGGTTTATCCGGATGAGCACCTCAATAGAGAAAGCCGAAAACTGACTATCATGATGTGGCGTGAGCCGGTCATCTCTTCGGAGGTTTCAAATCTTTAGCGAATTTTTTCGCATTACGCGATGAATCAGTTCTTACCCGATCAGGTGTTTACAGCACCCTAGTTCGGATACTACGGGATGCGCCTAAATTTTTATTGTCAAACTCCTATGGCTAAGTGAGGGTGATAAAACCACATAGTCCGATTGCCTGGTTTGTTGCGCTAAGCACCTCCTTCAAGGACCAAACAATTGGATCAAGAGTGTTTAGATTCCATCCTGAACACCCCCGTACTACCTACGTGGGGGCTGAAGCCGACGACTGGCCAACTCTCAGATTTCATAAACACGGCCGCACAAGAGATAAAATTTTAATATTAACAAGCATTATGTTACATAATCGACTTTGTTTCATAATACAGGGCGAGATAACATGACTATATTCATTCAAAGATTACATCTTTCTCACATTACTCCGCTACAATGCGGGATCCCTCCGGGACATCGCTAAAATATCGCTCGGGTGTGCGGTGCTCCTTGCCCTCGGGCGGCCCCTCGGTCACGAGCTTGACGGCGTTCATCTTTGTCCACTGCACCTTGATGCGGGCGAAGGCCATCTGCGCACCCTCAATGCAGACGATCGCTTCATAACGTCAAGCCGGGGGCAGGCACTGACCAGCCACTTCACGAGCCTGAAGTTGCTGCTGGGTATAGCTTTGGCAGGCCACAGCCGGATTATCAAATCCTTCATGGCCAGTTCGGCCACCCTATGCAGTTTGACCGGCTGCTTTAGTTGATCGCTAAAGGGCATCGGATGTTCTAGTGCAAGGTATTGCAACCAGAACAGCTTCTCCATTGAGCTCCCATCTTCGGCTCGGAAGAATTCCGCAGCGTCAGAAACACTGTGCGGAAGATCCGCAAACGCCCCTGGGGAACTCCAAATCCGGGTTAGTAAGAGATACCTCTTCTTCACATACTTGCTTTGCATAATCAAAGCCTTACCCGCCGCGATTTTCTTGGCCTCCTAGATTTCCTGGAGGGCGCCCTGGGCTTCAACCCGGGCCTCTTGTGCGCTCTGGCGAGCCTTGGCGAGTTCGGTCTCTTGATCCACAATGTCGCGCTCCAAGGACTCGCATTTCTTGACGGCGTCCTGGAGCTCCTGCTGGACCTCACCAACCCTGGCCTCATGTTTTTCACGGGCGGCTTGCTCCTTCGCGCTTTCTTTTTGGCCTCAGCCAGCGCTTTCTTGAGGGTTTCCACCTCAGTACCCGCCCCTACAAATATAATGGCACTATGGTCAGCACACGTCATTCATCCTTTTCCGGATATACACCAGGTCATCACATACCTTGCTTGTCCTCCAGCTGCCTTTATACACGGCCGAGCTCTTCCTCGGCCCACTCCAGACTCTGCTTTAATCCGGAGACCTCAGCAGCATGAGAGGTTGTAGCCAACAACAATGGCTGCTTATTCACATAAGACATATTTAGTTAGTTTCCTGCGAAAATTACTTTATCCTCTGTCCGGCTTTTCTTTTCGAACACCGGACAGTGTCTCAGGGGTTACTGTCTATACTGTGACTTTCTTTTTTGCGTCGCTTACCTCAAAGCCTGTCAGCAGGCTGGTGCAGGCTTCGGTCAGTCCGCTCTTAATGGACTGAACCCTCTCAACCACCGTACCCATAAGGATACGGTGCCCCTCCGCAATGGAAGCGCCTCACAGCGCTTCCAGCAGATTATCCGGTGCCTCTGGATGGACAGAGGTCACCGGTGGAACAGGCGCACCTACTCCCTTTGAAGGAGGCTGCTTGCTTGACTCCAGATCCGTGTAGATCTCCGGGATGGTATTCAGCTGGGGGCCTAATTGGATATGGCTCCCATCGCTAGTCTCCATGGGGATTTTCTCCCCCATGTGTCCGGCGGCCGAGGGATCACCCTCTGGCGCCACCCTGACGGGCTCCTGAACCTCTCCCTGGCCGGGGAAGGTCCTTTAGGATAGCACCTCGGCGTCACCCTTGGCCTTGGGAGAGTAAGCCGCCGGCGGTGACTCGCTGGCCATTGATACGTCTCCAATGTATCTATAATTTTTGATGTTCCATGCTATATTATATTCTGTTTTGGATGTTTATTGGGCTTTATTATACACTTTTATATTATTTTTGAGACTAACCTATTAACTAGAGGCCCAGCCCAGAATTGTTGTTTTTCCCTATTTTAGAGTTTCACAGAAAAAGAATATCAAACGGAGTCCAAACGGAATGAAACCTTTGGGAACGTGATTTTCAGAACGAACGTGATCCAGAGGACTTGTGTTCGCACACGAACACGTCACCGTGTACCTCCAACGCCGAGGGTGATGCACCGCAGCTCATGTCGAAGGAGACCCGGCCGGAAGCGCGGTACGCAGGCAATCCGGCGGGTGCTTTTGAGGACCCGAAACCCCACATGCCCGGGAGGGACCCCGTCTGGGCGCGCGGCGGCTATGGGTTGCCCTAGGTCGACCTGTTCGCCCCTAGGGCCTCGAGGTTCGCCGCCCTGCAACAAGAAGAACAGACGAAGAACGAGGAAGAAGAAGAACAAGGGAGAGAGATAAAGGTAAAGGTAAAAGATGATAGATTGATTGTTCGATTGTGTGTTGTTATTCAATCGGCCGTCACCTCTTACATATATATGAGGCGGCTGGACTTTCCGTACAAGAAAAGGACTCAAATCACGTCCAAAACATCAAAAGATAACCTAACTCGGACTACGAGGTCCGGAACTTCCGGTCAGACCGGAACTTCCGGGCTAAAATTACATCAAGTTTCCCTCTTGCACAGCTCCTACAGGTTGTATATGGCTTCGGATCGTGATGGTCCCAAAAGCAAAGTTGTAGATCTTGCAATGTAGAAAAATTCCTTAGTTGATCACTTTTTCATCCGAGGTCATCTTGATGTCGAAACTGGCCCCGCAAATCTGCAAATAATATTAAAATTCCAGTTTTCAGGGTGCACCGCGAGCAAACTTTCGGTTTAGCCCGGAACCTCCCCGGAAGTTTGAACCGGAACTTCCGGGGCAGATTTATGCAGAATACTGTTTTGGCTCTAACTTTTGTATACGAACTCCGATTTAGACGTTTCTTATATCAAAATCGATCATTTTGACGAGACGAAGACAATATGTGTAGAAACTTTTCTCATATGAGGCCATATTGGGGGCGTAATAAGCCGAATAGTGTTCTGAATACAAAATCTCAGTGCTTCAAACACAACTTCGGCCTTAGAGATGCGATCGGATGGCTATGGCCCAAATATCAAAGTTTCTCCTTTTGACGATACGGAACTTTCTCACTTTGAGCACTTTTCCATTTGAGGCCATCTTAATTAAGTTCTTGACCGTGCCAAAATCTGGTGTCAACAACTTGGACCCTACGTCAAGACATCAACCAGGAGGGCACGAGGTAGGGGGGCGCGCCCTCCACCCTCATGGACCCCATGTTGCTCCACCGACGTACTTCTTCCTCCTATATATACCCATGTACCCGAAAAACATCAGATATGGAGCCAAAAACCTAATTCCACCGCCGCAACTTTCTGTACCCGTGAGATCCCATCTTGGGGCCTTTTCCGGAGCTCCGCCGGAGGGGGCATCGATCATGGAGGGCCTCTACATCATCTCCAAGGCCTCTCCGATGAAGTGTGAGTAGTTTACCTCAGACCTTCGGGTCCATAGTTATTAGCTAGATGGCTTCTTCTCTCTTTTTGAATCTCTATACAATGTTCTCCTCCTCTCTTGTGGAGATCTATTCGATGTAATCTTCTTTTGCGGTGTGTTTGTCGAGATCCGATGGATTGTGGGTTTATGATCAAGATTATCTATGAACAATATTTGATTCTCATCTGAATTCTTTTATGTATGATTGGTTATCTTTGCAAGTCTTTCGAATTATCAGTTTGGTTTGGCCTACTAGATTGATCTTTCTTGCAATAGGAGAAGTGCTTAGCTTTGGGTTTAATCTTGCGGTGTCCTTTCCCAGTGACAGTAGGGGCAGCAAGGCACGTATTGTATTGTTGACATCGAGGATAAAAAGATGGGGTTTATATCATATTGCATGAGTTTATCCCTCTACAATATGTCATCTTTCTTAATGTGTTACTCTGTTCTTCATGAACTTAATACTCTAGATGCATGTTGGATAGCGGTCGATGTGTGGAGTAATAGTAGTAGATGCAGGCAGGAGTTGGTCTACTTGTCGCAGACGTGATGCCTATATACATGATCATACCTAGATATTCTCATATCTATGCTCAATTCTATCAATTGCTCGACAGTAATTTGTTTACCCATCGCAATACCTATGCTCTCGAGAGAATCCACTAGTGAAACCTATGGCCCCGAGTCTATTTTCCATCATATTAATCTTCCAACACTTTGCTATTTCTATTTCCGTTTATTTTACTTTGCATCTTTATCATAAAAATACCAAAAATATTATCTTATCATCTCTACCAGATCTCACTCTCGTAAGTGACCGTGAAGGGATTGACAACCCCTTTATCGCGTTGGTTGCGAGGTTCTTGTTTGTTTGTGTAGGTGTGAGGGACTCGCGCGTGGCCTCCTACTGGATTGATACCTTGGTTCTCAAAAACTGTGGGAAATACTTATGCTGCTTTACTGCATCACCCTTTCCTCTTCAAGGGAAAACCAACGCAGTGCTCAAGAGGTAGCAAGAAGGATTTTTGGCATCGTTGTCGGGGAGTCTACGCTCAAGTCAAGCCATACCAAGTACCCATCACAAACTCATCTCCCTCGCATTACATTATTTGCCATTTGCCTCTCATTTTCCTCTCCCCCACTTCACCCTTGCCGTTTTATTCGCCTCCTTTTGTTTGCTCGTGTTGCCATGTGCCTTCTATATGCTTGCATCTTCGCTTGCTGAAAATCTATTGATATGGATCCACTTAAAGTGTTCTACTTGGATCATCTTTGATCCTTATGCGCTCGTGCTGAAACCCCAACTAGCCTAGTTGATGGGAAATCTTTAGATGAGCATGCTCATTTTGTGCATCATCGTTTGTCTGAAAAAGGGAAGCTCTTATGGTATCATATAAATAGTTTGCTATGCTATGCTTGGAATCTTTGTGAAATTTGTGATTTTACTTGTTGCTCTAAGAACCCTAAAAAACACCTTCCCTACCTATGTGAGTTCAATGATAATGAAATCTTATCTTCTTATGCAAAGGGTGTTTATAGTTACTATGATATCGAACAAATTGAAGAATTTGTCATTTTTAAGGGTGCTCATGAATTTGCTTCTTTGATTGAAAAGTATGATTTTACTCTCAACAAATCTGAAAATTCCATCATACTTAAATATTGCAATGAAAACCTTGCTCATAATGTCTATGTCCAAGAATTTATTGAAAGAATGACCATTGCTTTGGAAGAAAATAATGATATGCATGAATCTATAGATAATGATGATTCCGATGATTTGGTTGAAATATCCCTTGATGAACATGATGCTTGATATCCTTGTGGCCATGATGCCAATATTTATGAAGATGAATTTGCTATAGTTCCTTACGTTAAACATGAGATCGTTGCTATTGCACCCATACTTGGTAGTTCCTTCGGTGAAAAGCACGATTGCAATGATTTTACTATAAATTCTATTGATGTCAATTGTGCTAATCATATGCAAAACCCTAAGCTTGGGGATGCTAGTTTTGCTATGTCTACTACTTGTTGCAATGATCATGATTGGGGTGATTCTTTTTATGATCTTGAAAATTTATTTAAGCCCCATGATGAATATGAGATTGATAATAGTGTTTGCAATAATATTTAAAGTGGGTTGGAGAGGTCATGACTTTAGTTAATGATAATCCCACTATTTTGGAAGAGCGTCAACTTTGCATGCATGTGGATCGTGTTGAAAATATTTTATGTGATAGCTATTTTGTTGAATTTTCTTATGATCCCACATTTAATTATTATGAGAGAGGAAAATATGGTCGTAGAAATTTGTATCTTACTAAATTACCTCTCGTTATGTTGAGATTGCTATTGTTTCTTTCCGCTTCCTTGCATATGCTAGTTTTTGCTTGCTATGATAATTTGTTTGCCTATAAGATGCCTATGCATAGGAAGTATGTTAGACTTAGATGTGTTTGTCATGTGTTTCATGATGCTCTCTTTGCGCTTCAATTCTTGTCTTTCATGTGAGCATCGTTAGAATTATCAAAGCCTAGCTAGGGGCGTTAAATGATAGCGCTTGTTGGGAGGCAAACCAATTTTATTTTAGTTTTTTGCTTTTTGCTTCTGTTTAGGAAAAAATAATATGTCTAGCCTCTGGTTAGATTCGTTTTTATGTGTTTGTGCCAGGTAAAACCGTTAGAATAACCTACGGTAATAGTTATTTGATTCTGCTGCAGAAAACAGAAACTTTGCGCACACGACATTAGTTTTCATAAATCACAGGAATGTGCTTTTCAGTTGATTCTTTTTGCTGTATATCAATAAACAAATTATCTAGAACTTCCTAATTTGGAGGAATTTTTCACGTTCCAGAAGTTCACGGACTGTTTTGTTTTTGACAGATTCTGTTTTTCGTGTGTTGTTTGCTTATTTTGATGAATCTATGGCTAGTAAAATAGTTTATAAACCATAGGGAAGTTGGAATACAGTAAGTTTAACACCAATATAAATAAAGAATGAGTTCATTACAGTACCTTGAAGTGGTGTTTTGTTTTCTTTCGCTAACGAAGCTCACGAGATTTTTTGTTAAGTTTTGTGTTGTGAAGTTTTCAAGTTTTTGGTAAAAGATTTGATGGATTATGGAACAAGGAGTGGCAAGAGCCTAAGCTTGAGGATGCCCATGGCACCCCAAGATAATCTAAGGACACCTAAAAGCCGAAGCTTGGGGATGCCCGGGAAGGCATCCCCTCTTTCGTCTTCGCCTATCGGTAACTTTACTTGGAGCTATATTTTTATTCACCACATGATATGTGTTTTGCTTGGAGCGTCTTGTATGATTTGAGTCTTTGCTTTTTAGTTTACCACAATCATCCTTGCTGTACACACCTTTTTAGAGAGACACACATGATTCGGAGTTTACTACAATACTCTATGTGCTTCACTTATATCTTTTGAGCTATATAGTTTTTTGCTCTAGTGCTTCACTTAAATCTTTTAGAGCACGGTGGTGGATTTGTTTTATAGAAACTATTGTTATCTCATGCTTCACTTATATTATTTTGAGAGTCCTACAAAACAGCATGGTAGTTTGCTTTAATCATGAAATTAATCCTAATACGCAAGGTATTCAACTTTAGTGAAAAATTCTCTTATGAGTGCGTTGAATACTAAGAAAAGTTTGATACTTGATGATTGTTTTGAGATATGGAGGTATTTAAATAGAAAAGGAGGCTGGGTGACCCGCCCTCCTGAGCGCTCCCTCGATTTCCTGCCTTCTGAGCCGTCAGATGATGGTCAAAACAGTCTTTTGTATGATCTGATGCGTTGGATCCTCGCGACTGGTTTTCACCGTGCAGTAATTTCGGAGAGCCAATGACCTGTGGGCGCGGCCTTGCCCGCGATTGGTTGGGTCGGCCGTTTCTGGGTGAGTGAGTGCCCTCTCCTCGCGCACCGCGTGCGCGTCATGGGGCAGGTCATGTCCTCGACAGCCCCTCACCCTTTCCCCTCGCCCGCATGCCGCATCCCCTCCCTCCTCGATCTCTCTCCCTCATCAGCCGCCAAAGCAACAAACCCTAGCCCCCTTTCCCCACGGTTCCCCATGGTTGCCGTGCCTCTCACTCCTCCCTCCTGCCTCATCCGCCTTCCCTCCTTAGATGCCATGGTGGCAGCCGGGCCAGGGCGGGGGAAGAAAGCCGTGGGGAGTCCGCCGGCAGGAGGAAGTAGTAGAGGCTAGTGGAGTGGCGGATGCCGAGGGCCTCGTCCAGGCGGCCGTCGCCGGCCTCGGCCCCGCCGCCTCCCGCCATGACGAGCTGTTCCGCGCTGTGCGCGCGGTCGACAAGGATCTCCGGGGCTCCGCCGCCGGCCAGGAGGAGAACGAGATGGAACGCCAACGTTCGCTTGGCCGAGGCTTGCTTGGGGAGTTGTCGACAAGCCGGCGGGGTGAGCTACTGCCTGGTCCCCTGTTGCCGGCGACCGTGGTGTCAAGCAAGAGCGGGTCATGTCGTCATGGGAAGAGGCTCAATGGCTCACCATCGAAGAGCCGTCGTAGGATCCACAAGGTCAAAAAAGTTGCAGGCGGGAGGAGGTCGGGATGGAACTACCTCTTCCCCATGTGAGCTCTCTCTTCTAGATCCCGCTCCACCTCTCCTCCTGCTCCCTCTCCCCCCTGCCCTCCTTTGTTAGGTGCTTCATCCTCTTCTTTTCCTTTCAGAGAGATGATGAGGTCTAGCTAGGTATCTGCTAGGGGGATTTTTATTTCTTTTTGTCTACCTGATGCTCACATCTAGCTAGGCTTCTCTGGAGGATTTTTTTTTGTTTCGTTGATTTTGTTGCGTACCTTGCATATGTTCCTCCAAAGGGGATTCTGTCTCTTCCTATTTAGAAGATGCTCTCGGATCTAGCTAGATTACTAGAAGGCTTTTTATTGTCTTTTTGGCTGTTTGGCACCTCGCTTTTTCCTCATCGAAAAGGGGGGCGGGTTTGTCCTAGAGCTGCTTTCTTTACATATGAGGCTTTTGTTCGTTTGCCTGATGTGTTACCCTCCTTTCAGGAGTATGGTTTTTCCTAGCCCGAGCTACACAACACCCCCTATCCTAACCGTTCCCTCCGGACTCCCACACATAGAGATATGAGCAGTGTTATGAGAATTTGCAGTTGTCTCAGAGTGATCAGTGCTTATACTACACCAGAGGGGACCTGCAAAATCTGAATCTTGATGGGACACGATTGGTTACTATTCCCCACATGAACTGCCACATGACCCTGACTTCTCAGACGAGCTGGATGGATTCTTTTGTCCGATATATTTGTATGAGTAGGGTCCTGTACACTGCAGGTTGCAGTTTGGGGCTGACCAGCCGTCCAGCACTGTTCAGTTTTTTTTTACAAACGCTATCATTTTTTTATACCAACTCTCTCATCTCTCTCCTTTCACGCCTTTCTCTTTCATGCTGGTCTGCATGTTTGTCTCACATGCATGCAGCCTTTCTCTCTCAGCTCTCTCCTCACCCCCCTCTCTCTTAAATCTCACACGAGCTCTGCAATACATTTATTTACCGTGATAGTTTTTTCTAAGACGTGAGAGAGAGAGAGCCAGTGAGGGAGTTCATAAAAAAGTAAGAGAAAGAACCTGTGTGTGAGGGAGAGTATGCATGCATGTGCAGAGATTTTGAGAGAGAGAGGCGTGAGGAAAGAGAGCATGCATGCATGTTGTCGGGCCCATGCGCATGGTCCATCAGAGTTTGTCTCTTCCCGACGCGAGAGAGAAAGACTTTGGCCAGTCAGCTCTGCCTAATGACCCTGACGCAGTCAGAAGGTAGTCACGTGAAGCACGGATCTTGACGCCAGTGGACGGTGACGATAATAGGTACCGTGGAGCTCGATCTACGCTGAAACTTTCCGTTTCAGCTGTAGGACTTTCAGGATAGACCTTCCTATCAATTTTTATTTGATAAACTTAACATATCTCATGGAAATTCTGGTATCAGATGTGTTTTTTGCGGCGGCTGTTCTTGCATATTTGTACGTTGTAGCAGATTTAGTGACAAAAACGTTTGTAAGTCCTGGAGCATCAGTATATTTAAATTTATTTTCCTTTTGCCCATTTTGTTTGATGTATTTTGTCAAGAGGAATTGATTATGTACTTGATATGCGAGGAGCTCATGAGTTCGTGTCGCTGCTGTGCGTCGTCTCTCCCTCCTCCCGGCTCTCAACAGGAGCAATGCAGACCCTCCACAACTGAGGATACCTAGAACGGTAAGACTATATGGACAAAGTAATACAAAATTCAGATTTTAGAGCATCATGCCATTGTTTAATCTACTTCTGTAGCAAATATCTTGGTGAGACTGTATGGACAAAGTAACAGAACTTCACATTTTTGATCATGTGAATTGATTGGGAATCTATTGTCCTTGTATTACTACTTTTCTGCTGTTTGGACTGTAATAGATTCGTCTAGAGCATTCAGGTTTCCAGTATTCGAAGTACATTACATGATTCGGTCCAATTTAGCTTGGTATCCTATAATACAACAAAGGTTGAAGCGTAGGTTTCTTTACCTGTACGTACGATGGTCCTGTCTGTTATCAGCTTAAACTGTAATTTGCATTAGCAGACAGACAATGGATGTTACGGGTTCATAACTTTTTGTTATATTTGAATCGGTGTATTAGGTTAAGGGTTGCTAAATTGAAAAACATGTGGACGGAATTTCACTTTTTCGTGTAAGAAGGATTACTGAACCTCCATGTAGAACAATATTCAACCAGAAGGCATGCCAATTTGGTGTCACAATATGTTTTTATTTTTCTTCTTAGTCAAGCATTCCGGCATGTCAATTTAATTTTCTCTTTCTTTGCTTCTGCAGTACGGTCCTATTGTTGACATCGATTTGAAAAAAATGATATGTGCGGATCTTAGGAAGAACATATAAAGTTAAATTTGGTGGTGTTGCTTTTGTGAGTGACTCAATCTGATATGTCTAATTCTGGCTTTATGCGGTACCATGATCTTAAAATTTCTTACTAAAGATACATGATGTTTATGCTCTATTAGATTATTTTATTCCTTTGTAATTTGGATCTAAAGTATAGTTTCAGAATGTGGTCGTTTTGCATCTGTCAGGCTTGCCGCTGTTACTTATAACCGTCCTTTTGTCCTCGATTGTTACTTTCTCAAATTTTTTGTTCCCAAGTTTATCGTTGAGGTTGCGGAATGGCGCACAGCAACTGGGAAGCGGACTAAAGCCATGGCACCAGTGGTAGCTCTTCGATGGAGCGCCTCCTGCCATGAAGGCACAACCAGCGGCTCCCCACGATACACAACACCGAGGTAGGCTCGACTCCCTTAATCCCCTCTCTCAATTTCTAAATTGTTAGATGGATTCGTCTTGATCTCAGATGATAGTTAGTGATTTTGTTCTCTCCTTTTCCATCTCATGATGGATTCCTTCTTCTAAGATGAATTAGTAACTTTAGCACCAAATATATTAAGTTATTTGTACAAAGAAAAGAGCATATAGCAAAATTCTCTACAATCCCTTGCTAGCATTTGTCTCTCTGAACTGTTGTTCGTTGATAGACCAATAACCATGGAGATTTGCACTTGTATAATGCATTCCTATGTTTTCGTGGTGAAACTTTGCCTTCTCATGGGTTGTGTTCTGCCAGGTATAAGTTTGCCTGCAAATTGTTTGTGCTAATGTCTGTAAGAGCTGCTGTAGTACACCTATATCCACAGTGATGTAAACAAAAAACAAATTTTTACCATGAACAAAAATAGAATTTCCTCGAAAGAGTTGTTGTACAGTAGACGTATATACATGCAGGATGTTAATAATTTGTTTTGTGTTAGTCAAATTGTTGAAACCCGGAGTTGGGCCGAGGAGCTGGCCTCCACTTGAGAGAAGCAACACCAGCGTTGGGCGTTCCGTGTGCAGAGTGCGCAAATTAGTGATTTTGTTGTCTCGTTTCCAACTCATGACGTGATTCCTTCTTTAAGATGAATTAGTAACTTTGTGTGGAGGTGGCACCACAACCTGCTGGTTGTTGTAATGCCTACCTCAAAGAGATTTAACTGCTTACAAAATTATTTTTCTACTTGGCTGTTTTGCAGATGATGAGGTATGCCATGGAATGGTTGGGTTTTGAGTGGTAGGTGATCCCTATGCCGGCTGTGATAGCGGCCATCATTGGTATACAACAATGCAGTGATTGTCTCGGGTGTGCTCCTATCCTCCCCACCTCCCCTAGATGCGCAATGTTAGGAAAACTAATGATTTTGTTCTCGGATGTTCATACATAATCTAGGTTGTTATTGAGCTCCACGGCTGGCCTTAGATTGGCTATTCAGCATCGGCACACTTTACTGAAATCTATACCATAAGAACCTGTGCTCCAGTCTGACGAAGCAGCCAAGCTGTATATACACATCTTTGCTTCCTGATCCATTTTGTTTTGCGATTCAGGCCACCCCTGATGGTCAGGCTGATGCTTCTTCGCTTGATTCTGAAGAAAAGGATGATCAGATTCAGATCTCCAAGAACAATAGGTGCTGCATCTTCTCTTGTATCTTTATCTGTGTACTTTAAATTCACATGGACAGTCGAATTGTCTGTATATACACACCTTGAAATTAAGAAACTCTGGTGGTGCAAAGGGAGTTGGGACAGGGAAGATATTAAAGCAGTGACTGCTTTGCACTAGCTGTACAGGGATCGAAAGCCTATAGGTATAGAATAAATTCCCTTCTGATGTTCAAGTTAAATTTCTTTGTTGAAGATATAGCTGGAAGTTATGTTCTGAATTTGATTCTTTAAACTATAGGCTATTTTGTGTATTAATCTCTTCATTTTTTTCCTACTACACTTGCCTAAATTGAGATAAGCTGGCTCAAACTGCAAGCGGTATTCTTTGAAGGTCTGCCTACATCTACACGTTGCGCAAAAGATTGGATCTTTGTAGTGCGTCTGCTCATCAGTAGAGATTACATAGTAGGTAGTAGGGACACCATAATATACTATCTTCTTAATTTAGTATTTTCTTTTAGAACATATAAGTACATTCAGTAATATGTGTCTTGTTTTACTTTGTCCGCAGTGACTGGAAGTATTCTCGGCTTTACCATCAGTAAAAAGAAGGCATACAAAAAATTAAGTTTTTTCCTTAGTTGCCTCATTTAATTGTCGCTTATTTATTTCAAGTTATTCAATTCTCACGGAGCTTTCCTTTGCTAAAGAAGAAAAGAGGGGTTGTCAGGTCAGACTTTGGTGCGTCTCTGACTAGAGATAGCTGGATCCGTGTGACCCTCTTCCAAATAGTGCAGATTCACTGACTGGTACAACCTCTATACCTTTGCTACTCTAACTTCTTTTTACATTTCTTAGTATCAACAAATAAGTTGGCCCCAGTATATACTTGAAGATTGCATCTGGTACAAAATTGTTGGCTGACTAAAATAATTAGGTATACTGCTCATCTATGTTTTAGAAATAGATAATGGTAATTTTTTCTAACGTTGGCCCACCCGGTTAATTGAGTTGTGTCTATGAAGGGTCAGTAGAGTAGTTGCTTTGAAAAAACCGGGAGTACCAATTTGGTTGCCATGCGATTGTAAAGCCAGAATGGTGGTACTGAAAAGTGGTCTGTAATGGGCATCTGTGTTCTGGAGTTGGAACTTTGATTCTTTTGAAGCTGGAGTAGCTAGGTTGTCTATACATACATGCCACCCACTAAATTCAAATTTCAGTATATTGTTCAGAATACCACTTGCTTTCACTATAAGTACTGGACTACTATGAGTGTCGTCGCCTTCGCCGATGAGAGGACGAGAGCGGCAATAGCACTAGCCAGCGAGGCAGGCTGCTTGGCTCTGGGGCCGACACACACCGTCCACTTCCGTTGGGCTGATCTGCCACTTCAAAAACTTATGGTGGCCATAAGAAATCTCAAGAGCTTATTGTGATGATTTGAATGTAAGCAGTTTCCCTCGTTGTGCTTGTGTGCTTCTATGTCTTTCGTGGTCTATTCTTAGTGTATGGAATGGTTATATTAGCCCTATAGTTTACTTTAACTTTTGAATCTTGATGCATCGAAAATAGTTGTAAACTGAGACCTTATTTCTGTGGGTGAAAGAATAGATGCACACTGGCTCTTTTGTTGTTTTTGATTATTGAAAGATACACATTCTGGTTTGCATTAATGGTGGTTAAAGTATAAAATGGTAGTAAAACCAACATCCAACTTTCTACATCTGAAATTTTGGATTGTTGTGCCAAAAATAAACAGTAAAGAAGGAGGTATCTCCTTCAATATTCAGTTGGTATGCAGCTGCAGCTTCTATGTCATATTTGGAAGCTACTCTATGTGATTTTTTGTGTAGTTCGTGATCAAATGAAGATAGAATTTTTATGAATATAACATGTGCAACATGCTACTAACCGAGTCAAGTTTGTTTGAATTTGTTCACTTTGTAGTCAGTGGAAATATGGATGTCTTATGCACTTTTCCTGCGAAAGATGAACTTCATGTTGCTTGCTATGAAGAAATGAGGTGTTTGCCTGGTTGTAAATTTCATGCTGATGTTATTGTAATTATGTTATGTTCTCTAAAGAAACATGGGGTCGGATCCAATAGGTTAAGAAAAAGAGCATGTTCAGCTACGACAATAGTCAATGAAGAGCTAATCGAAGACATTTCCTTATCGCAATAGCCAATGAAGAGCAATTCGAAGGGGTAGACATATTTTGTTGGCTGCAAGCCCCTATTTTCTTCAATTAAGAGAGATTAAATTTGTTGCCATATGTGCTTGCCCGTAACGAAATCAACTAAACCATGGATGTCTTTTCATCGCTAACATGGAATAAACAGGTCTATGTGCCATTTTCAATATGGCATGGTTTAAAATAGGCTTACTACTACCAGTGTCTGCAAAATGAAACTATTTTCATCGACAACATGGCTTTAGCGGGTCTCTGCGCCATTTGGCACAATGGGTCAACTAGTTAATATTAAAGTCATGCTAGTTGAGTAGTTGTGTTAAAGTCATGCACGTATGGTAAACATTGTGTAACAAATTTGAAACATGAGATGTTCTTTGAGTGTCTTCCCTTGTGTGGAGGTCGGGGCGTGCGATGGTTAACTCCTACCAACCTCCCCCCTAGGAGCATGTGCGTAGTGCTTGGTTTTGATGACCTGTAGATTTTTGCAATAAGTATGTGAGTTCTTTATGACTAATGTTGAGTCCATGGATTATACGCACTCTCACCCTTCCACCATTGCTAGCCTCTCTAGTACCGCGCAACTTTTGCCAGTGCATTACACCCACCATATACCTTCCTCAAAACAGCCACCATACCTACCTATTATGGCATTTTCATAGCCATTCCGAGATATATTGCCATGCAACTTTCCACCGTTCCATTTATCATGACACGTTTCATCATTGTCATATTGCCTTGCATGATCATGTAGTTGACATCGTACTTGTGGCAAAGCCACCGTTCATAATTCTTTCATACATGTCGCTCTTGAAATATTGCCCATCCCGGTACACCGCCGGAGGCATGCATATAGAGTCATACTTTGTTCTAGTATCGAGTTGTAATCATTGAGTTCTAAATAAATAGAAGTGTGATGATCATCATTCATAGAGCATTGTCCCCAAAAAAAGAGAAAGGCCAAAAAAAAGAGGCCCGAAAAGGGGGGGGGGATAAAAAGGGGCAATGTTACTATCCTTTTCCATACTTGTGCTTCAAAGTATCACCATGTTCTTCATGATAGAGTCTCTTGTTTTGTCACTTTCATATACTAGTGTGAATTTTTTGTTATAGAACTTGGCTTGTATATTCCTACAATGGGTTTCCTCAAATGCCCTAGGTCTTCATGAGCAAGCAAGTTGGATGCACACCCACTTAATTGCATTTTGTTGAGCTTTCATACATTTATAGCTCTAGTGCATCCGTTGCATGGCAATCCCTACTCCTCACATTGATATCTATTAATGGGCATCTCCATAGCCCGTTAATACGCCTAGTTGATGTGAGACTATATTCTCCCTTTTTGTCTTCTCCACAACCACCATATTCTATTCCATATATAGTGCTATGTCCATGGCTCACGCTCATGTATTGCGTGAAAGTTGAAAAAGTTTGAAAATTCTAAAGTATGAAACAATTGCTTGGCTGAAACCGGGGTTGTGCATGATTTGAGTATTTTGTGTGATGAAGATGGAGCATAACCAAACTATATGACTTTGTAGGGATGAACTTTCTTTGGCCATGTTATTTTGAGAAGACATAATTGCTTAGTTAGTATGCTTGAAGTATTATTATTTTTATGTCAATATTACACTTTTATTTTGAATCTTTCGAATTGAATATTCATACCACAATTAAAAGGGTTACATTAAAAACCATGCCAAGTAGCATGCCACATCAAAAATTCTGTTTTATCATTTACCTACTCGAGGACGAGCAGGAATTAAGCTTGGGGATGCTTGATACGTCTCCAACGTATCTATAATTTTTTATTGTTCCATGCTATATTATATTCTGTTTTGGATGTTTATTGGGCTTTATTATACACTTTTATATTATTTTTGGGACTAACCTATTAACCGGAGGCCCAGCCCAGAATTGTTGTTTTTTGCCTATTTCAAAGTTTCATAGAAAAAGAATATCAAACGGAGTCCAAACAGAATGAAACCTTCGGGAACGTGATTTTCGGAACGAACGTGATCCAAAGGACTTGGACACTACGTCAAGACATCAACCAAGAGGGCACGAGGTAGGGGGGCGCACCTACCCCCCTGGGTGCGCCCGCCACCCTCGTGGGCCCCATGTTGCTCCACTGACGTACTTCTTCCTCCTATATATACCCATGTACCAAGAAAACATTAGATACGGAGCCAAAAACCTAATTCCACCGCCGCAACTTTCTGTACATGTGAGATCCCATCTTGGGGCCTTTTCCGGAGCTCCACCGGAGTGGGCATCGATCACGGAGGGCCTCTACATCATCTCCAAGGCCTCTCCAATGAAGTGTGAGTAGTTTACCTCAGACCTTCGGGTCCATAGTTATTAGCTAGATGGCTTCTTCTCTCTTTTTGGATCTCAATACAATGTTCTCCACCTCTCTTATGGATATCTATTCGATGTAATCTTCTTTTGCGGTGTATTTGTCGAGATCCGATGAATTGCGGGTTTATGATCAAGATTATCTATGAACAATATTTGATTCTCATCTGAATTCTTATATGTATGATTGGTTATCTTTGCAAGTCTCTTCGAATTATCAGTTTGGTTTGGCCTACTAGATTGATCTTTCTTGCAATAGGAGAAGTGCTTAGCTTTGGGTTCAATCTTGTGGTGTCCTTTCCCAGTGACAGTAGGGGCAGCAAGGCACGTATTGTATTGTTGCCATCGAGGATAAAAAGATGGGGTTTATACCATATTGCATGAGTTTATCCCTCTACAGCATGTCATCTTTCTTAATGCATTACTCTGTTCTTCATGAACTTAATACTCTAGATGCATGCTGGATAGAGGTCGATGTGTGGAGTAATAGTAGTAGATGCAGGCAGGAGTCAGTCTACTTGTCACGGACGTGATGCCTATATACATGATCATACCTAGATATTCTCATAACTATGCTCAGTTATATCAATTGCTCGATAGTAATTTATTTACCCATCACAATACCTCTGATCTCGAGAGAAGCCACTAGTAAACCTATGGCCCCCGGGTCTATTTTTCATCATATTAATCTTCCAACACTTTGCTATTTCTATTTCCATTTATTTTACTTTGCATCTTTATCATAAAAATACCAAAAATATTATCTTATCATCTCTATCAGATCTCACTCTCGTAAGTGACTGTGAAGGGATTGACAACCCCTTTATCACGTTGGTTGCGAGGTTCTTGTTTGTTTGTGTAGGTGCGAGGGACTCGCGCGTGGCCTCCTACTGGGTTGATACCTTGGTTCTCAAAAACTGAGGGAAATACTTACGCTGATTTACTGCATCACCCTTTCCTCTTCAAGGGAAAACCAACGCAGTGCTCAAGAGGTAGCAGCCATCGCCTTTGAATCCAGTGAAGCCCCTGATGAGGATCGCAGGGAGCTGTCATGGGCCGGACTGCAAGTGCATGATTCGACACGTTAAAACTATGAACCGAAGAGGCTGGATACACGAATGTGTCAGGGTCTTTTGAGTACTCACGATTCGGCCACGGGCTTGTCTCGGGGGCGCCGCTCTGGGCTGCTGTCGATGTCCCACGCGAAGCTATTCACGAGGGAGCCCTTCCCCCTCTTGGACGCCTCCGCCTCCAGATATGTGGAGGCCGCCCTTTTCTTCCTTCCCTCCTCACGGGAGAGTTGCTTTCTTCCTCCTCCTCGTTGTCTTTGGCGGCATAGGAATGAGTCTCGGTGCCTTCGGACGTCACGTCTGAAGCGCCCTTGCGACGGAGGCCACTTCTGGCCCCCTTGGCCTTCTTCTCCAGCGCATGGTAAGGCGTCAGGACCAGCATCTTCATCAGGAGCAGGATGGTTGGTTCCTCGGGCAGCGGAGCCGGACACTGGATCCACTCCGCCCTCTTTGCCCAACCCTGAAAAAAATAAATGGTGAGGTTTAGATATCTTCCCTGAATAAGCAAGTAAAGGATACACCTTGAAATATGAAAGGCTTACCGCACTAGGGGATGGGCCAGGGCATGCCCACGGTCCTCGGTTGTCTCCGGCGGTGTCTCGTTGCCCTTGAAGAGCACTTTCCAGATATCTTCGTGTGTAGTTCCAAAGAACCGTTGCAAGGTCTGGTGCTCGGCTGGATCGAACTCCCATAAATGGCAAGTCTGGCTCTACCATGGAAGGATCCGGCAAACCAGCATCACCTGGATCATGTTGACGAGCTTGGTGTTCTTGTCCACCATGCTCTGGATGCGCGTTTGCAGCGCTGTCAGCTCGTCCCACAAAGACCAATTCAGGCCCTTCTCTAGCCAGGAGGTGAGCCGCATTGGGGCTCTGGACTTGAATTCGGGAGCCGCGACCCAGGTGGCATCGCGGGGCTCTGTGACATAGAACCATAGTTGCTGCCACCCTTTGACGGTCTCCACAAAGGTACCTTTGGGCCATGTGACATTGGGCATATTGCTCACCATGGCGCCTCCGCACTCTGCGTGTTGGCCATCCACCACCTTCGGCTTCACGTTGAAGATCTTAAGCCACAGTCCGAAGTGGGGTGGAATGCAAAGGAAGGCCTCGCACACGACAATAAATGCCGAGATATTGAGGAAAGAATTTGGGGCCAGATCATGGAAATCTAGCCCGTAGTAGAACATGAGCCCGCGGACGAAAGGGTGGAGAGGAAACCCTAGTCCGCGGATGAAGTGGGGGATGAACACCACCCTCTCATTGGGCTTCGGGGTGGGGACGATCTGTCCCTTGGCCGGAAGCCGGTGGGCGATTTCCTTGGCCAGATACCCGGCCTCCCGAAGCTGGGTGGACGATCCGCCCCTTGGCCGGAAGCTGGTGGGCGATTTCCTTGGCCAGATACCCGGCCTCTCGAAGTTGGGTGATGTCCTTATCCTTGACGGAGGAAGCCATCCACTTTCCTTGCACTCCAGATCCGGACATGATCGAGTGTTTTCTTGTGGCGGAAAAGACGAGGACTTGGGCGCTAGAGCTCGAGAATGGGAGGGCAGAGAGAGAAGGCGTGGGTGAAAGAAGGGAATTCTTATCTCCTTATAAAGGCAGTGAATATCAAGCGCCTCCCCACTCGCCTTAAAACTCGCCTGTTCCCAAGGGCCGTGCAGACCGCACGGTTGGATTACCCACGCCCGTATTGATGTAAATCCCGCAATAAGGGGACACGATCTCTGCTTTGACAAGACATGCCAGTGAGACCACATCTCGAAATATGAAGCGGCATGCCGAAAAACGGTTCAAAATAATGACCGGGTGGTGATGTGGTGTCACGCTACAAAAAGTTGTTAGTGGATTGGACTCGTGAAATATTATACTCTCTGTGGTTGTGTGTGGTACTTGTTTTGCAGAGCCGGACACGGTCGTTGTGTCCGAAGACTGTGTTGGAGTATTCGGAGAAGGAACCCGCCTTGCAATGTTGAAGACAATTTGCGCGCTGGACACCTCATCATTGAAGCCTGGTTCAGGGGCTACTTAGGGAGTCCTATATTAAGGGGTTCTCGGGCGTCCGGACTATGTTACGTGGGCCGGACTAATGGGTTGTGAAGATACAAGACCGAAGACTCTCTCCCGTGTCCGGATGGGACTTTCCTTGGCGTGGAAGGCAAGCTTGGCGCCTTGATATGAAGATTCCTTTCTCTGTAACTGACTTTGTACAACCCTAGTCCCCTCCGGTGTCTATATAAACCGGAGGGCTTAGTCCGTAGAGGGGAGAATAATCATAGTCATACAGGCTAGACTTTTAGGGTTTTAGCCATTACGATCTCGAGGTAGATCAACTCTTGTGATACTCATATTCATCAAGATCAATCAAGCAGGAAGTAGGGTATTACCTCTATAGAGAGGGCCCGAACCTGGGTAAACATTGTGTCCCCCGTCTCCTGTTACCATCAACCTTAGACACATAGTTCGGGAACCCCTACCCGAGGTCCACCGGTTTTGAGACCGACAGGTGACGAGGCGGTTGGTGGCGGCGATTTGGGAGAGACGAGGGGCATCGGGGGCTCTGTTTCTCACGGGTCCCTCTCTCCTTTCCGGTGTTTTTTCTTTCATATGTCTCACAATAGGGTCAAGAGCTGCAAATCTACCCTAAAAAAAGAGCTGCAAATCTGCAACGCAAATCTGCAACCTTTAACATGTGTATCTATTATGAATTTCACAACATATAGCCAAAACGTTGTAGAATGTGTGTTGATTTATAAGGGGTATCCTTGTAGTGTTTATTATTTCCTCTAGGGCATATTTCCTTCATTAACCATAAAGTGGCACTTCTCCCAATTCAAGACAAGATTAGTTTGTTCACATCTCCGCAAAACTCGATCAAGGTTGCTTAAACAATCATCAAAAGAAGTTCTGTAAATGGAGAAATCATCCATGAAAACATCAACAATCTTTTCATAAAATCTAGAGAATATAGCAGTCATACATCTTTGAAAGGTAGCATGCACATTTAATAAACCAAAAGGCATACATCTATAAGCATAAGTTCCAAAAGGGCAAGTAAAAGTGGTTTTATCTTGATTAGGTTGTGAAACAGGTATTTGAGAGAAACCAGAATATCCATCAAGAAAACAAAAGTGTGTGTGCTTAGATAATCTTTCTAGCATTTGATTAATGAAAGGCATAGGGTAATGATCTTTTCTACACTAGTAGAAAAGGGAGCATTTGTCCCGGTTCGTAAGGGCCTTTAGTCCCGGTTCATGAACCGGGACTAATGGGTCGTTACTAATACCTCCCCTCTTTAGTCCCGGTTCTAACACGAACCGGGATAGATGGGCCTCCACGTGGACGATGCGCCGAGCCCAGGCAGGGGGGCCTTTGGTCCCGGTTGGTGGCACCAGCCGGGACCAAAAGGCATCCACGCGTCAGCAGCTGGCTGGAGCTGATGTTTTTCTTTTTTAAAAAAAAAGTGGCTGCTTTAGGGGTTTTGGGGGTTGTTTTTAGGTTATTATTATAGCTAGCTAATAGAGAGAAGTGTCCTCTTTTATATCTTCGTCCTT
Organism: Triticum dicoccoides; assembly: GCF_002162155.2. Classification (NCBI taxonomy): domain Eukaryota; kingdom Viridiplantae; phylum Streptophyta; class Magnoliopsida; order Poales; family Poaceae; genus Triticum; species Triticum dicoccoides. The sequence continues at coordinate 143,248,761 of NC_041383.1, read as the reverse complement.
GGTTTACCAACGCTGCTGCTATGTTCATTTCACCCGCTGATATAATAACTCATGCATGCTCGCATCATACATCATCATATATAATAACAAGTCCTACTAACCATGCATCATCATACAACTTCTACTCGTTATTAATAATAAGTCATACGATCATCATCCTCATAGTCATCGAACCCAACCCTACATAATTGTTCTTAGCACATGATCATCAGTATCAGGTAGGACCTAAACACCCTTAAGGTAAAATAGCATAAAACAATATAGACCCTGACTCTCCATTATGAAGAATGGAGATCATCCTGTCTCCAATTCTCGCCCTTCGCTGCCTTTTGCTTCCAAGAAGCTCCTTACGACTGTCCATACATTTTTTCCATTCTTTGATTGTCATGTCTCCACTTCTTTTAGAAACCCGGTATGGACAGTTCAGATTCATAGGAAGACCTGGTTGTATGTTCAAAACATGAAGGCTACCGTGCGTATACATCAGATGAGGCACATAATCATTCGGGATTATCTGTTGAAAAACATAGTAATAACTTCGTAGTTAGCAATGATGTACTAGTTTTAGAAGTGTGCAAAAAGATGCATGGATGTCGTAATAGTAAAAAATCTTACCAGGATATCTCCATGGTAGTTACTGTAGTTCAACACGTGCACTAGTGGCACGTATTGACCATAATGTTGAGGAGTTCGATTGTAGACATTGTAATTCTCAAGATCAGTACAAAATGCGATTAGATGATTTTTCTCCCTATAAGTTAATTCAGAGCCATCGGTGTAGTGGGTTTTGTCTACCATCTTTCGCACATTCTTTGAAGAATGAAAATAAGTTGTCAATGAAAATAAGATGTCAACTATTTTGAAATAAACAATATAAATTCCTTAATAACTATGTTAAGCTCACATGGGGGAAGAATTGGAGGTGTATCCACAAGGACCCAAATCGAAGGTCTGTCTTGCTCGATTGTAGGATCACCAAGATCCATGGTGACAAGCATACCCTCATCAAAACCATACATCTTGCAAAGTGTTTCCCAATTTTTTCAACCAAAATGGGTTACACCCTCAGCATTGTACAACTTTACTTGAAAATCCACACCATGATGGGTCCTTAGGAGAATTTTTTGGTTTCCATACTTTTATGGTCTTCAAAACCCATCCTCTCCAAGACATAGCGTCTTGCATAGCATGGGATAAGCTCGCCGAATTGAAAAAGATGAAAAATACACGTTAAAATAGTTGAAGTCGTGCTTAATTATGAAAAAAAAACTATTGTCGTTGTTGCGTACCGTATGAACATCGAAGGTCTCCTCGAGCTTAATGCTGAAGCGCCGATCTTTGTTCAGCTCAATGAACCTGTCGCACATACCTCGGTCGTCGTGGCACCAGTTGCACTCCCCCGGGCGGTTTTCGTCGTCCGAGTACGACATTTCCGGCCTATGTTCATAATTCAAATATTAAACTTGTACAATTAAATATATGTACTAAAAAACCTAAACTAGATCATTATTATTAATCACGGGTTGACTATAGGTGATGGTACGTAGCTCCTCCTTTCATTCCCGAGTGCATTATTACACCAAATTGTCTAGCACACGGGAATGAAGGAGAAGCTACCCCCATGACGGAGTGGATGATGGAGGGGGCTCCTAGATTTCTGCATAGTGCTCTTCAATTTTAGCATTCAAAGTAGGAGTACTTTTCCAATATGAGCATTCAATAAGCAAAACTAAATCATAAAATAAAGTAGTATTCAAATTAGCATGCATTCAATTATAAGCAAAAGTACATCATCTCTTGTGTCCGTACATCGTCAAATATTATCACTAATACTCCTCGAATACTATCATACATATAGCATCACTAATATAGCTAGAACCGTAGCGCCCGATGGGTATCGTCACGGGCGGTGGACACCCAAAGATAAGGAACCATCACATGATCATAGCTCCAGTGAGATCCCTGAAGAACCTGCCAGGTATTGTCAAACCTGCCCTCCAATGCAACCATGTAGCGACGGACGTGCTCGTCCTCCTCGCTGACACGGTGACGTACCACCTCCGCGGTGTCCGGAAGCCTCGGCACCATCACTGGCCCATGCGACTGCCACCAAACAAGAATCGGGTCAACAACGGGCTGCCTCCTCACCAACCTACGTCCCCCGGAAGGTAGCACCTCCCAATACCAGCCCGGCGGAGCCCAGTCCCAAACATGGCCCTGATCAAACAGGCCTCCACCGCCGAGTCGACGAAGCGTAGGATGCGGGATAGGCATCGTCGACGTCGATGCGGGAACTACTTCTATATATAGTTAAATAAAGTAGTTTATTAAATCAACTAGCTAGTTCAACTATATATGAAGCACTTACTATAAATAAAATAAAGTAGTACTTACTAAAAATAAACTAGTTTAACTATAGTTCTATTATTTTTCTAACTAATTATATTAAACATTTTCTCTTCTTATTTTTTCCTTTTTCCTCTATTCTAAATATGAACATATTCATAAATGACTTATATCATTCACAATTTTCCTATACATACATAATTACAACAGAATTACAACAGAAAAAAATCATAAAAATTCTATGAACAGAAAAAAATCATAAAAATTTGACTTCTAAATTACTTACACAATATGAAAAAAAATTGACATCTAAAAAAAATCATAAAAATTTGACATCTAAATTACAACAGAAAAAATCATAAAAAAATCTAACACAATAAGAACAAATTAATTACACAATATGAAAAAAATTTCTAACAGAAAAATCTATGAACTACACATCTAAATTAAATTAACTACAAAAAAATTCTATGAACAGAAAAAAATCTATGAACAGAAAAATTCAATTAACACATCTAACAGAAAAATTCTATGAACAGAAAAAAATCTAACAAAAAAATCTATGAACTATAAAAAAATCTACAAAAAAGTCTAACAAAATCTAACTCAATTAACTACTATTAACATCAAATTAGTTGCTCACGACGACGGTATCGGGGACGGCGACGGCGACGACGACGGCGAGGTGCGGCGCGACGACGGGCAGGGGCGGGGCGGGGCGGGGCGGCGACGGGCAGGGGCGGGG
>NC_041383.1:143230317-143245360 GCF_002162155.2 Triticum dicoccoides | reverse complement strand
TGGCGACGGCGACGGCGGGCAGCCTGGCGGCGTCGGGCGGGCGGGGAAGAAATTGAACCAAAATTTCACGAGTGCTGTTTATATAGGCAGAGCATTGGTCCCGGTTCGTGAGACCAACCGGGACCAATGCACCCCTTTAGTCCCGGTTGGTGCCACCAACCGGGACCAAAGACCTCTTTTCAGCAGCCCAAAGGGCGGGAAGCAGAGGCCTTTAGTCCCGGTTGGTGACACCAACCGGGACTAAAGAGGGGTCTTTGGTACCGGTTGGTGCCACCAACCGGTACCAATTCACCCGTTTAGTCCCGGTTCGTGCCATGAACCGGGACTAAAGGCCTTGCGCTGGCGCGGTGCAGTGGGATGTTTAGTCTCAAATCCGCGAACATTTTTCTGAATCCGGAAATATTTTTCAAATCATGAATATTTTTTGAAATCGCAAACATTTTATGAAATTCATGAATATTTTTTAAATTCTTGAACATTTCTTTACAAATTTGTGAACGTTCTCTTGAACTGTGATTTTTTATTTGAATTCCCGAACAGTTTTTTGTAATCATGAATATTTTTCGGAATTCATGATTATTTTATTCAGAATTCGTAATTTTTTCTGAAATTTTGAACCTTTTGATATCCCCAATTATTGAAAAAATAAACAAAAGGATAGAAGGAAAAAAAAGGCGGCGTCCCGGCCGCGTTATAGTGCAATTTGCAAACGGGCGCCTGCAGCAGTCCAAACTGGGCCGGCCCTTTCTATTTTTTCCTTCTTGCTTTTCCTGTTTTTGGAAAGGTGAAAAAAGAGTGCTGGTGGGGGATCGAACTTGCAACCTTCCCGTTGTAAGGGCTCGACTGTAACCGCTAGGCTATTCATTCATGATTGTGAAGGTTGATCACTTTTCCCTTTTTCTTTCGTTCTTCAGCTCGGTGTATTTTTTTCCCTTTTCCTCATCTTTTTTGATTTATTTATTGCGCGCTTTTTTTAATTCCTGACATTTTTCTTTAAATTTCTGAACTTTAAAAATCGATGAACTTTTCTTCAAATTCGATGAACTTTTTTGAATTTTGATGAACTTTTTCAAATTCGATGAACTCTTTCTTAAATTCAATGAACATTTTTTTTAAAAAATCTATGAAAATTTTCAAATTCGATGATTTTTTTTCAAGTTCCATAAACTTTCTTCAAATCCGATGAACTTTTTTTCAAATTCACGAACTTTTTTCAAATTTGATAAACTTTTTTCTAGTCCAATGAACTTTTTTTGAATTCACAAACTTTTTTCCATTTTTGTGAACTTATCCTTTCAGTTTATGGATTATGCGAATGCCTTTTCAAATTGATGTATTCTTTATTCAAAAAAATTAAGTGGTGCGATAGATTTTTGCAGTGAAACAGCGCTGCAGCATTGTTATTAAGCGTTTGCCTCTGTTAATAATCATAGAAAGCAAGTAGCTCGTGTGGTTGGTGGTAACTGTACGTGTACTCAACGTGGTGAGTTTGAAACATGTAAATAGCAAATTTTTTCGCTTTTTTTTTGTGAGCATTTGCATTCGCCAAGATTGGCATTTCATGGGCCGGCCCAGCGCGGGGCGCTGCAGGCGCCAGGAGCACGAACGGGCGCCTGCAGTGCCGTATAGGAGCTCCCGCGTTATGCGCTCCCGAGAATAGGAAAACGGGAATCGCTTGTGAGAAATTTACAAAATGGGCCGCATAGGAGTACCATCTTCGCCCAGCCCAGCGTCAACTTAAGCAAAATGGACCCCCGTCTACCTTGAGAACCGCCTGGCCCATATTTCGACGTATGTATAAGGCTATAAAAAGGGCAACACGAAGTTAGACGAGTGAAATCTGTCTATGTTCATTCATTGATACAGAGTACACTTAAATACACAGGCTTTACACATCGATAGATCAGTTACAACAGAAACGGGAGAGCTGGAAGGGATCACGTCGTGCATGGAGGCGTGGGCGTGCATGCACGCGTGGGCGCCGTGTCTCCCGAGAGACTCGCGCGATGGCGTTGGCCTCCTGACGAGCGTGGCCCAGTGTCGGTCGTGCCAGTCTTCCAACACCCCCCCGCAGTCGAAGCGCGGTGCTCACCGACGTTGAGACTGGTCCGGAAGTCGACGAAGACACTGGTAGGTAATCCCTTCGTGAAGATATCCGCGAACTGCGACGTCGTTGGCACGTGAAGGACACGCACCTCGCCAAGAGAGACGCGCTCGCGGACGAAGTGAAGATCGATCTCGATGTGCTTGGTGCGTTGGTGCTGCACGGGGTTGCCGGACATGTACATGGCGCTGACGTTGTCGCAGTAGACGATGGTGGCGCGCGACGGGGGGCGACGGAGCTCGGCGAGGAGTTGCCGAAGCCAGCACGACTCGGCGACGGCGTTGGCGATCCCCCTGTACTCGGCCTCGGCGCTGGACCGAGACACCGTGTGCTGGCGCTTCGACGACCAGCTGATGAGGTTGGTGTCGAGGAAGACCGCAAAGCCCGAGGTCGATTTGCGGGTGTCCGGGCAGCCCGCCCAATCCGCGTCGGAGTACGCCGTGAGGTCGCTGGAGGCGGAGCGGTGAAAGTGCAACCCGAGGTGCACAGTACCACGCACGTAGCGGAGGATCCGCTTCACCATCTGGAAGTGACTGTCCCTGGGATCATGCATGAACAGGCAACACTGTTGGACAGCGTAGGATAAGTCAGGACGCGTGAGGGTGAGGTACTGGAGAGCCCCAGCCAGACTCCGGTAGAGAGATGGATCATGGAAGGCAGGACCGTCGGTGGCAGAGAGCTTGGACATGGTGTCAACGGGAGTGGACACGGGCTTACAGTTAAGCATGCCGGCACGATCCAAGATCTCAAGTGCGTACTGCTCCTGGGATAAGTGAAGGCCGTGGGTGGTATGGTGGACGTTGATGCCCAAGAAGTGGTGTAGGGGACCCATGTCGGTCATGGCAAACTCACGATGCAGCGAGCTGATGATGGAGCGAAGGAAGGCAGGCGTGCTAGCGGTGAGGATAATGTCATCGACATAAAGGAGGAGGTATGCGGTGTCACGACCACGGTGGATGGAGAAGAGCGAGGAGTCAGCCTTGCAAGCATGGAACCCAAGAGAGAGCAGGTACGATGTGAACCGAGCAAACCATGCCCGAGGCGCCTGCTTCAGCCCATAGAGTGACCGGTTGAGACGACACACGTCCCCAGGTCGCGAGGAGTCGATGAAGCCAGCGGGCTGCATGCTGTAGACGGTCTCAGAGAGGTGCCCGTGAAGGAAGGCGTTCTTGACGTCGAGCTGGTGGATGGGCCACGAGCTGCCGGCGGCGAGGCTGAGGACGACCCGGATCGTGGCGGGTTTGACAACGGGACTGAACGTCTCACCGTAGTCAACGCCGGCCTGCTGAGTGAAGCCACGGAGCACCCACCGCGCCTTGTACCGAGCCAACGAGCCGTCGGGGTTGAACTTGTGGCGAAAGATCCACTTGCCACTCACCACGTTCGCACCTGCAGGACGGGAAACCAACGACCAAGTGTCATTCCGCAACAACGCATTATACTCCTCTAGCATCGCAGCGGCCCAGTTCGGATCCTTGAGAGCTGCTCGGTAGGAAGAAGGGAGAGGGCTAATATCGGTGGTGACGGAGAGACTGATGTGTTGCTTAGGCAAAAGATAACCAGACTTGTCTCTGGTGCGCATGGGGTGGAGGTTTTGTGGCGGTACGACGGGAACGGCTCGAGGTGGCAGCGGGCGCTGAGGAGGCGTGGAGGGGGAATCAGTGGAGGCGCCGGGATTGGTTGCATGGCGAGGTGGGGGAGGAGGCGAGCTGGTAGCATGCATGGGAGAGGCCGTCGGGTTGGCTGCATGGCTGGGTGGGGTAGGCGACGGGGTCGCGGCATGCGCGGGGGAGACAGGCGCGGGGGAACGGGAGGCTGGACTGGGCGGGGTCGGGTCAGGTGGTGCGACGGGTGCGTGTGGCGCGCGATCTGGGGGAACGGGAGCGCGCGGATTGGGCGCGAAGCCCTGAGCGGATCCGATCGGTGGGGATCCCGGAGGGTACGAGGTAGGTAAGATTGCGGGGTGGGCTAGCAGGGGCGGCGGATCTGGTGTGGCAGGAGGGTCTGTGGGCGGCGGTGTGCTAAGTGTAGCAAAGGGAAATTTCTTCTCGTCAAAAGTGACGTGGCGAGAAATATAAACGCGGCGCGAGCGTAGATCGAGGCAGCGGTAGCCTTTGTGCTCCAGGGGGTACCCGAGTAGGACGCAAGGAGTGGATCGGGGGGCTAGTTTGTGTGGCGCGAGGTGGGTGAGGTTGGGAAAGCAAAGGCATCCGAAAACGCGAAGATGGTCGTACGTGGGGTGTTCGCTGTGGAGGAGGTAGTAGGGTGTGTGCTGGTTAATGGTTGATGAGGGTCGCCGGTTGAGAAGATGGTTGGCGGTGTGGAGTGCCTCGACCCAATACTCGGGCGGCATATGTGCGTGGATGAGAAGAGTGCGGAGGACATCGTTAGTGGTGCGAAGAAGGCGTTCGGCCTTGCCGTTTTGAGGTGAAGTGTGTGGGCAGGAGAGGCAGAAGGCGACGCCATGGCGAGAGAAGTGGTCACGTAGAGAGAGAGAGGAACTCGCCGCCATTGTCACACTGCACACATTTAATAGAGAGATTATATTGAGTGTTAACGTAGGAGAAGAAACGTAAGAGCGTGGCAGCGGTGTCGGATTTGTGGCGTAAGGGAAACACCCAAGAGTAGTGAGTAAAGTCATCAAGCACAACAAGATAATATTGATAGCCGGAAAAACTACAAACAGGTGAGGTCCACAAGTCGCAATGAATAAGTTGAAAAGGTTCTGTAGTAAACGAAGTGGAATGAGGAAATGGTAGTCGAGGTTGTTTGCCTATTTTACAAGATTCACACACCGAAGAACCTTGCGATTTATTACATGAATCTAAAAAGTTGTTCATTAAAGCAGAAAGGGAAACATGGCTAGGATGGCCCAGCCGCAAGTGCCATAGTTCGCCGGAGCTCGAAACGGAGAGTGCCATGGAGCCGCCATTATTGTGCAAGAAAGGGTAAAGATCTCCGGAGCTACTGGGCCTCATGATGAGTTTCCCCGTTGCCATGTCCTTCACAGAGAAGCCAAAGGGGTCAAAAGAGACAATACACAAATTATCACGAGTAAATCGACGCACAGATATAAGGTTTTTAACAATAGTTGGAGAGATGAGGATGTGGTTTAATTGGAAAGGAGGGAGGGAGGTGGAACCGGCAGCAACTACAGGGATGGACGAACCATTACCAACAGTAATACTAGAGGGATAATACGGAGAAGAGGAAGGCTTGGTGAGGTTACCGGAGGAGCTGGCGACGTGGGAAGTTGCACCCGTATCCATGTACCACTTGTTGCTGGTCGGCGGCGGCTGCATCTGGAGGTTGGCGAAGGCGTGCGTCATAGCCTGCGGATCCCAGGGCGCGGCAGGGGGAGGCCCGGCGGCGACGGGGTAGGCCTGGTGCTGGGCCCCCGGGCGTGGCCCGAGAACACCCGCCGAGTTGGGCGGCACCCACGACGAACGCCACTGCTGCGGGGTCGGAGCGGGCGAGCCCCACGGTGCGAAGTACCCCATCCAGGGCTGGGGCTGCCCGCTAGCGCCGCGCCCCGTGTTGGAGCTCGAGGAGGCGCCGGGAGCGCCGCGACCGCGGCCGCGGCCACGCCCGCGCCCGCCGCGCTGACGGTCTCCGGAGGGGCTGCCGGCGGCGGGGCTCTTCCCCTTGTCCTGAGGCGACGGTGGCGAGCGGCGATCCGTGGAGGAGGAGCCGCCAGACGAGGAGCCACCCCCGTGGCCGATGGTGAGGGCGGACGCCCCCTCGGCGCGCTCGCGCTCAGCGATGCCGATTTCCTCCAAGAGGAGGCGCGACCGAGCCTGGACGAACGTCGGGAACGGCTGCTGCATCGGCAACAAGGTGGCCATGACGTGGAAGCGCCTGCTCAAGCCACGGACGAGCTGGAGTGTGAGCGACCGGTCGGTGACCGGCTCACCCACGTCGGCCATGGCGTTGGCGAGCTGCTGGAGGCGGCGGCAATACTGCGCCACCGTCATGTCGCCTTGGACCGTCGCCCGGAACTCGGCGCCGATGTGGACGGCGCAGCCGGCGGCGTTGTCGCGGAAGAAGACCTCCAGCTGTTGCCGGAGATGGAACGCCGTGCTCTCGGGGGATTGGATTACGTCGTAGAGCTCATCGGATATAGTCGCATATATCCAAAGAGCGATCGTGATGTCATCATTGCGCCAAACCGCGTCCTCATGGAGCGGATCGGCGTCCTCGAGAACGTGCTCCTCGACGTGATACTTGCAGAGGACGAACCAGAATAGGTGGCGCCACTTCGAATAATTGTTGGCGTCGAGGCTAAGCTTGAATGGGATGAAAGAGGCGATGTTAACGTGATGCATGGATGGGGCAGGGATCATGGGAACCTGGGCTGGCGGGGGCACGAGCGCCAGGGCGCCGGCGTGAGGGCGGACGGCGCGGAGAGGGGGCACCGCAGGTGCGGCGTCAGCGCGACGAAGGAGGCGCGCGTTGGGGGAGACGGGCACCGGCGCGACTGCAGGAGGCGGCACGGGGGCGGCGTCAGCAGCCGGTGCGGCGGGCTCGGGGCCGGGGGCGACGGGAGGTAGGATGAAGGGTGCGTCGGCATCCCCGAAGGAGCGGGTGCGGCGGAGCGGGCGCCGGAAGCTCATGACGGAAGCGGAGGGAGGAACGAACGACCTCTGATACCAAGTTAGACGAGTGAAATCTGTCTATGTTCATTCATTGATACAGAGTACACTTAAATACACAGGCTTTACACATCGATAGATCAGTTACAACAGAAACGGGAGAGCCGGAAGGGATCACGTCGTGCATGGAGGCGTGGGCGTGCATGCACGCGTGGGCGCCCTGTCTCCCGAGAGACTCGCGCGATGGCGTTGGCCTCCTGACGAGCGTGGCCCAGTGTCGGTCGTGCCAGTCTTCCAACACACGACTTGACCTAGAACCCTATCCCTCTCGCTCCGTTGTCGCCGCTTCGCCGCCGCCGCCGCCCCCCTCCCCCTCCAAGCGTTGCTGAGCAGATCTTCCGCTGTGGTGCTCGTCTTCAAGCTAGGCGATCACAGCCTTCTCAGGTATTATTCGCCAAGGGCCTCCGTCCAGTTTGTTTTGTGTAAGATCTGTGTGATTCACATAATTGATGGCACACCGCTCTCCAGGCCCGATATGAAGCAATTTCCTTTCTGATAGTCCTTGATAATACTAGTCAGGAATTGGAGGCAAGCGGGATTGTGCCACAGGTGTGTACTTCTCGGTCTCCACATATTTTCTTTACATTTCTTTTCGCCGTTATGCGATATCTGATTGTCAAAGTTCATACCGCTTCAGAGAAATAATCGCTTCATTTTCTCTTTTTCTAGAAAATCAGTCCAGACCGAGTGGATTCGATTTGTTTGGAGAGGAATGGGTCGTCTGTCTCTGAATCTCATAATGCACGATCTAAGGGATAGCATCTATTCTCTGTACCGCATGGACATCCGACACCTTTTCTACGAAACAGCAGAAATTGCAGTGCACGCAGCAGAAGATGCAAAAGCCAAGAAGAAGAATAAACTATCAATGATAGAGTCCTGGAACGATCTGCGTAAGCCAGTCGCCCATTTCAAAGCATCTAATTTCTTCACTCTACTGAGAGAAAACTCCATCATGTTGGCTGACTCATTTGGTCGTACAACACTCTTAGACATTGACTTCAAGTCCGTGGTACCCATGCCCCCTATGCCTAATGGCAAGGGACCCAATTGCATCTGTTTCTCAATACCTAATCCTGAGCCCTTAAAATCTTATTCCCAGTGCCTCTTTGTCCTGGATCTGGTTCCCGGTAGCAGTACCAATTCCTCCAGCTTTGAGTTCCTGACATACTTAGGGAGTCGGGACTCCTCCCGCCCCCTGGTGTCTTCCCATTTCCATTTGAATTGGTTATGGCATGATTTGCCAGTGCCAGCGTTCGCAGAGCACCCTGCCAACAGTAGAGCCGCCATGAACTATTCTTACATGTTGCTTGACAGTTCTACAATGTGTTTATCCTCCAGTGAAGAGGGCATAGGCACCTATACCTTTGATATGGTTAACCACAAGTGGTCACGTGCTGGTAACTGGGTGCTGCCCTTCTGTGGCAAAGCAGAGTATGTCCCCGAGCTCAAGCTTTGGTTCGCCCTCTCTCCTAGCGCCCCCCACAGCTTGTGTGCTCTGGACTTCCCTGCCATGGATTTTGATTTGCCACCTGATTTGCTGCGTACTTGGGATTGTCTCCACCTGCATGATGAGACTCCATACAAGCGCCACCTTGTTAACCTGGGCTCAGGTAAGTTCTGTGTGGTCTCGTTCTTCAAGACCTTTAAATCCAAATATGTGGCAGAAAATATGGAAGATGAGTCTGCTGTGTTCACTGGCCTCGAGGTGCGCCGCTGCAACAACAGCGAGGGTGCTGTACGGATGATCAAACACATGTCTAAACGTTACACCTTTGGAAGGTTTGGCATCCAGTCCATTCTCTGAATCTTTTTGGGTCTCCCCAAGACCGATGCATCTTCTATAAGAGACCAAAGCCTCTTTGTATGACTTAATATATTTTGTAATGCATTGCAATACAATTATTATGAGATGTATGAGTACTTTGATGGTCTGTTTGGTAATCTAGCATGTGTACCTTGAGGTTGCGTGTACATTCTTTGTTTCTGTTTAAAGGGTCCTTGTGTATTTTGGGTCAAATTTTGACCTGAGTCAATTGCCTTTGGATTTGTACACGAAAGTAGTTCCAAACAATATTATATAACTTGTTTTATTAGTTAAATTATGTGGTTGAAATTTTGTCGAAAATACAAAGGCACTAATAAATTTATAGGGACCAAGTATATGCAAAGACATGTTAGAGTGTGATATTGTTTCTTGGATTGCATGAGTTAGAAAACAGAAGTCATGTCCGCTTTGCCGCGCTGAGAACATACATGCTTGACAGCCGACCTTAACAGTGTGATTCCTCTTGAGTCACCTTGTTTTGTTGGGTCACAGTATTTTTCTATTATTCTGTTTCTGCATATTGTGACTGGACTATGACCAATGACCAGAGTTCTAGCGGTATGTAGAAGGACTGATTTCTATTAATTTGGTTATTGAATCTATCACCTTTAGTGTCAAAAGTCAGCAGGTTGCATACATTCTATAGAATTTGATGCTATCTATAGATCCAAAATTCCAAGTCACATGATAGTATGAAGTTTTTCCTTGCTTAAGATACAATCTACATGTGCATAACCAGTGTACTTATTTTGAGAGCAAGGCACATCAAACAAAATCCGGTAAGATGTTCATTAACTGAACAAACTCATGATTACATGAATTCCGTTTTACATCCAAGATAATGATATAGTAGAGGAAAAATTAAAGTAACTGAAGGGTTTTACTAAAGCATTTATATACATGCCCTGTATATGAACATGACATACGTAAAGCCTTGCTGGCCTGAAATTTTCGGTTCACATTTCTTTCTCTGAAATGATGAAACAAACCTAAGGGAATTTAATACAATCCTCATCTTTACCATAATTCTTCTCCTTCTTTGCAACCAGGAAAAAAAAATCTAATACTCTTTGTGATTCGCTCGAATTGTTTCACTTTATTCCTTGTTTTTGGGCAACCGATACCATCACTTTTAGGAGGGCACGGATAGAAACGGAATATATAAACAAATACATGATCAATTGGACGCCGGAACCAGTCAAAGCATGATATTGATTGTGGCCTATCAGTTATTATAGATGCAACACACCAAAAGCTAAAGCCATATGGTAATGCCTTTTACTATCATGTACCATGCCTTTCCGGTTTATAGGGTTTATCTCAAAATTTTAGTTTTTCCATTTTATAAGGCTCAATTTGGTTGTTCCCCATCACATGTTCGCTGCCCGCGCCACCGGAGCTCGCCGCCCGCGTCCCCGGTCGCCGCCTCCGCCCGCCGCCCCGGCGCCCGGGTCCGACCGCGCCGCCACCTCTTCCCCAAGCTCCTCTCCGGCCCCTCCCGACCAGCATCTCCGGCGAGGCTCCGGCGCCGCCTCGATCCGCGCGTCGAGCCGGATCCAGATCTGGAATAAAACCAGGGTTGACTCTGTTTTTCGCTAAGTCTGCATATTTATCATGCCTTGTTCTTCATGTCATAACTTTGCACCCGTTGCTCCGTTTTGGGTGTGTAGCATACCGAATTGTTCGTCTCGACGAGTACATCATTTTATCTCATTGCATCATTTTCATTTGAACTCATCTTGATGCCCGAAATGCTGTTGGAAGAGTGCTTCATAATGTTAGATTCAGATTCTTATCAGAACATGCACTTTTGTCATTTTTGCCATGATTGATGTGTGCATCTTATGGGTATGAGGTCAACATATGATTTGAACTATGTCATGTCATCTTTATAGAGGTACTTGCCATGTATTTTTGTGATCAATGTGGTGACTAGCACAAGCATGCAAACTAGGCATCGTGATGTTGCTGATTTTAGTCCATGTTCTGGTGTTATTTTGATGCCATGTAAACTTGATGCTACAGAGAGATGCATGCATATTTTGAGATACTTCAGTAAGGGTGTTTTGAACATATGGTTATGCTCTATCCATCCATGCCTCTGGTTGCAATTATGGAGTAGTCTAGCATGTCATTTTCGTGCTCTACTTTTGCTACAAAATGTTTTCTGGCAGATTGTTTACATGTTATTCAATTTTGCCAAGGTTGTTGTAGTTAATCCGTGTATGCTATGATGTTGTTCTTGCCATGTATAGCTTCTATGCCATGTCTTCTTGATGGATGTATGCTTAGTTTATCATGAAATACTCTGTAGTGAGTGCATCGAGCTCACGAAGATGCCTTCGTAATTCTGTCAATGACATGCTCTGTTTGCTGAATCTGTTAACGAAACTTGCTATGTTTACATGGGTGCCATCATATCTTCTGGTCCTTTTTGGCTCATTGTCAGTAAGGGACTTTTGATCTATGCTTTGAGTAGAATCATGCCATGTCTTGTTTTGCTATTATAAGTTCCTGTAGCATGTTGATAACTTGCTCTGAACATTGCTTCCTGATGCTGTTTATGCCATGTCCAACTTGATATTTTTTTGCACTTTTGCCATGCTTGTTTGAACCCGTTGTGGTGTGATTTAGCCGTAGCTCAGTGTTCCTCTTTTGTTAAGCATCTCCTGTAGATCACTGCCATATGCTTTGTTTGTATGTTGGGGTGCTGTAGCATAGTTTCTTGTTGCATGCTAAGTAGCATCATGCTGTTAATCGCAGATTTGTGCCATTCTTGTTTTGCTTGCCATTTGCAAACCGTGCATCCGTTCTCGATGATCCTTATATCGATTTCAACCGAAATCATCTCATCTTTCCAGTGGCATACTTGGTTTGCCAAGTTGATGCCTTGTTCATCATTTTTCCTTCCGAGGCATGCATACGCATTGCATATCACCTCTCGCATATCATGACATGTATTGCATCATGTTGCTTGTGCATTGCTCCGTGATTTATTGTGTTTCCATTGCTTGTGTTCTTGCTTTGGGTAGAGCCGGGAGACGAGTACGTGCACGAGGAACCTGTTGAGTACGCTAACGACGATCAAGCCTTCGACAACTCTAAGAACCTTGCAGGCAAGATGACCATACCTTCGATATCACTTCTATCTTTGATTTGCTAGTTGCTCGCTCTATCGCTATGTTAGCTCTACCTGCCACTGTTTACCATGCCTCTCTATTGCCATGTCAAACCTCTAACCATCCTGTCCTAGCAAACCGTTGTTTGGCTATGTCACCATTTTTTGCTCAGTCCCTCTTATAGCGTTGTTAGTTGCAGGTGAAGTTGGAGTTTGTTCCTGGTTGGAACATGGATATTTTGGGATATCACAATATCTCCTATTTAATTAATGCACCTTATATACTTGGTAAAGGGTGGAAGGCTCGGCCTTATGCCTGGTGACTTGTTCCACTCTTGCCGCCCTAGTTTCCGTCATACCGGTGTTATGTTCCTTAATTTTGCGTTCCTTACACGGTTGGGTGATTTATGGGACCCCCTTGACAGTTCGCTTTGAATAAAACTCCTCCGGCAAGGCCCAACCTTGGTTTTACCATTTGCCACCTAAGCCTTTTTCCCTTGGGTTTTCGCGAGCCCGAGGGTCATCTTTATTTTAACCCCCCCGGGCCAGTGCTCCTTCGAGTGTTGGTCCGAACTAGAGCCACTTACAGCGCCACCTCGGGGAAACTTGAGGGTTGGTTCTAGTTGTACGTAGTGTTCATCCGGTGTGCCCTGAGAACGAGATATGTGCAGCTCCTATCGGGATTTGTCGGCACATCGGGCGGTCTTGCTGGTCTTGTTTTACCATTGTCGAAATGTCTTGCGAACCGGGATTCCGAGACTGATCGGGTCTTCCCGGGAGAAGGTATATCCTTCGTTGACCGTGAGAGCTTATGATGGGCTAAGTTGGGACACCCCTACAGGGTATATTATCTTTCGAAAGCCGTGCCCGCGGTTATGAGGCAGATGGGAATTTGTTAATGTCCGGTTGTAGATAACTTGACACTTGACTTCATTAAAATGCATCAACAGCGTGTGTAGCCGTGATGGTCTCTTCTCGGCGGAGTCCGGGAAGTGAACATGGTTTGGGTTATGTTTGACGTAAGTAGTTTCAGGATCACTTCTTGATCGCTTCTAGCTTCTCGACCGATGCGTTGCTTCTCTTCTCGCTCTCACTTGCGAATGTTAGCCACCATATATGCTCAGTGCTTGCCGCAGCTTCACCATATTACCCCTTTTCCTACCTATGAGCTTAAATAGTCCCGATCTCGCGGGTGTGAGATTGCTGAGTCCCCGTGGCTCACAGATTCTACCAAAACAGATGCAGGTGCCGAGGATACCGGCGCAGATGGCGCAACCGAGCTCAAGTGAGAGTTTCACGAGGACCTTGGCCGTTACTATGTATCATTTCCAGATGATCAGTAGTGGTGCCCAGTCGGGACGATCGGGGATCTAGCATTTGGGGTTGTCTTCTTTTCATTTGGATTTGACCGTAGCCGGTCTATGAGTGTATTTTGAATGATGTATGATCTTAATTATGTATTGTGTGAAGTGGCGATTGTAAGCCAACTCTCTTTATCCCATTCTTGTTCATTACATGGGATTGTGTGAAGATGACCCTTCTTGCGACAAAACCACCATGCGGTTATGCCTCTAAGTCATGGTTCGACACGTGGGAGATATAGCCGCATCGTGGGTGTTACAAGTTGGTATCAGAGGTGTATTAAATCATTGCATGCAAGTATTAAGAGAAGATTGACCGATGCATGCATGCATTGCAATTAATGCATTGATAAACACAATTTTTTGAGGAAAACAAGAGCATTAATTAGGTGCTTTTGCAAACTACAAAAAATATTACACCACTCACCATCTACCTTGGTTGGTGAGATTTTTGAATTGAGCCCTATAAAGCGGAAAGGAGGGAGTACATAGCTTGAGCATGCATATGCCTATAGAAATCTCATCCTTTATTCGCATTATGGGTTCTCAATCAAGTTGCAAAAAAATGATGTGCAATGCAATACATGTGCTTAGCGAAAGTACAAATGTGATAAAGAAACACGGTTAACGAATTTGACAATCCATTCAACTAAAGCTGCTGGTAGGCAGATTGTTGTTTACTTCTAACTGAGGATTCTTAGCTCTTAAATAAAACCACAAACAGAGAAATGATAACAGTAGAAAGAAAACATAAAAGACATCAATCTCTGAAGGCCCGAAACCCTAGAATTCAGCTTATCAAACTTTAGAAATTAATCATTGCCAAACTAAATAAAATTCTGGCCAAAAATCTGAACTGCACCACAAGCTACTGATTTGAATGGTTATACCTTACACAATATGATGTTCGACAAAGATAGACATGATATAATAACATCATCTGTACAAGTTTCGGTGCCTATGCTCATCTGCTCCCGGTTAGGAAAAAAATCGTAAATAATTCAAACAATTTTTTTTTAAATGCGGTAGAAAATTTGATGCGTGAGGTTCTCTCCAAATTTCAAGTTATTTGAACATCTGAGCGGCTCTCAGCAAAAAAGATAAATCGGGCCAAAATAGTATATGAACAGACCCCCAGTTTGTCCTTTTTGCTGAGAGCTTCACAAATGTCCAAATGATTTGAAAATTGGAGCGGATCTCACGCATCAAATTGTCTACCGCATAACTGTTTTTTGGAGTTTTTTGAATTTTTCTATGTTTTGATTTTTTCGCCAGCGCGGGTGCAGATGAGCTCGTGTGTAGAGATGGATTTTCGCATCTGTACATACTAATCATGTGCTCTTTTTAACTGAAGAAAAAGATTTATATCTCTCGCGGGAACGTGGATAGTTGGTGGTTGGTGCTCTCCGGAATAACTTGAGAATTGTTCTGACTCCTGAGTTTGGAGTAGTACTCATCAGTATCGACCTTCAATGTCAGCACCAGATTCTTAGAAACCATTAGTGCGAAATTTGACAGACGAAAGGGATAATAACTTAACTGTTTTATATTGGTCGTGCCGTCTTATATCAAAATACATCTACAGCCGCTCCTCTCTAAAAAATTAGAATTCCTCCGCCTCCCGCCGCCGGTTCACATCGTCTTCGGTGGCATTAGGGCCATGGAGGCGCGGTGGTTCCCGTTCCTTGGCGGTGGAAGGGCTTCGTTTTTAGTTGTGTTTATGACTTTTGTTAGGGTTTGTGTCCTGCTCAGGAAGACGAGACGTCGGCGGCTCCTTGAAGATGGAATAAGATTCTTTCCGCCTAGCCCCCGCTTCGGTGGTGCATCTAGCATTTTCGATGGGCGTGTGGAGATGTGTCTCCGTCGGATATGCCTTTGGTGGATTGCTCGGTTCTGTTCGTCGTTCGTCTACGTTCGAGCTGGTCCTATGGGGCCTTAGCACAACGACTTCCCGACTGTCTACTACAACAATTTTTGCCG
>NC_041383.1:143209672-143229820 GCF_002162155.2 Triticum dicoccoides | reverse complement strand
CGGCAGCGCACTTTCGGCTCGCTTCAGTGGTTGTAGTCGTTGCTAGGTGGTCTATGAATCTGGATGTAATTTTTATTATTTCTGGTGTTCGTTGTATTGCCATGTTCAAAGATGTATAAGACGGATGTTTTCCCACGAATAGTGTATCCAATGGCCGACACCATGGGATTCCGCCGCCATGCTCCGGCGCTCACAGCCCTCCCGCGACCACCCGCCGCCGCCCACCCGCCACCATCTGCCCGCCTCGATCGCCCACCGCCACGACCAGGGAGGCGAGTTGGTCTTAGATCCGCCAGACTAGCCGACGCCCAGCTATATGATTCCGCTGCCCAGCCGCCGCCCGCCAGCGCGACTAGCCACTGAGGGGCCGCCCACCTGCACTTGCGTCACCAAACGCCCTATGACGTCTTGAGCACGAGGTCTAGCGCAACTTCGCCATCCCCCGCCGTGTCAGTCCTCAGGCATTGGCGATGGTGGGTTCGCCTCAAGGAAGACATAAAGGGAGCAGGTTGAAGGCGTAAATAAGTCGCGGGAAGATTCAAAGGAAGCATGGGCCAGCGGTGGCTGTAAGAAAGGGCTCAATGGGCCAATGGGCCTTGTAAACAAGCCATGTAGCCTGCGTGTTATAAGCAGGGTCCCATGGAGGGAAACGCATCGAGAATATTGTAACTGAATTCTGGCCTCTCATTCTGTCTCTCTTATCATGCTGCTTTCTTCTACCTCCGACCCTCTTTTCCTCATTGATTTCTATTCTGTTCATCGTAGTGGCTGTGACTCATCACCGGCGAGACTCCATCGGAGCCTAGTCGTGATGATCTGGTATTAGAGCCTTCACTCCGCCATGCGTTCCGCTCGTACGCTCGCTCAAATATTTTCCCTGGATCGTACCCAGCAAATACGAGGTGACGGTCGTGGATCACCTTAGGGTTTGATCTGCATAATCCCTAACCCGAGGTGGGTTGATTTGGGGGAAATCAGCGACAACGACGACATTCAAGCCCAATCCGCTAACGCGCTTTCTCACGGACAAGATGGAGGCATTCCATGGTCAAATGCTTAAGAAGTTCAACGAGCTGCGCGCTGTGCAGAGCAAGTTGGAGGTGGTGGACGACATCTGTGCACAACTTGAGGCCCTCAACACCAAGCTGACGGAGTAGTTTGCGCGCCTCCACCAAGTTCAGGTCATGGTCGATCTGTCGTGCGACACACTGGGTCAGGTTCAACAGAGTCAATTTCGTGCGACGCAGAAGGGGCGGCCACCAGAGGGGCCCGAGAGTTCTTCTCTAACGGCGTCGGAGGTATCAGATGGGATCCTTGGAGTAGGACCGACGTTCAACACCCGCATGCCACCTCGACCAGTTCAGGTACCAGCCAGTGCTCCTGTTCTGCCACATACTGTCCCGCATGTCCAAGAGGATAGTTCAAGCAAGCGCCAATGGATGGTGAATATGGATTTTCCTAGATTTAGTGGCACTAACATACGGATTTGGCTGGATAAGTGTGAGGCGTTTTTCAGATTGTATAATATACCTGACAGTTTCAAGGTCACTTTAGCTGCTCTATATTTGTCTGACAATGCTGCGCACTGGTATCAAGCGTTTAAATAGTCCAGCGCATATCATACTTGGCCATAGTTCTGTGCAGCAATATTGCAGGAGTTCGATGTTAATGTCTACAGGTAGAAGATGAAAGACCTGATGTCACTGAAGCAGTTGGAATCAGTTGAGGAATATAAACAACAATTTCTGCAACTAGTGTAGACTCAGCCGCACCATCCACGTAATGTTCGTTTCATTACTAACTAGTATGACTGACTGTCACAACCCTAGCATTAGCCTTGCTTGTTGTTGCATCATCATCTTGCATCATGTGTAAAATTAATTGAAACTTGAAATGGGGGATCATCATCTTATCCAAGCGTGGATTTGCCGCCTACCAAATTGAACCTTCGTATTATGTTTTCCATCACCCCTGATATGTGTTTTGTGTCTCAACTCAAGAGGTATTTCAATGTCTCATTCTGTGAGTTGATCTTGAGTTGCTTGATCTTCGAGAGGATTGAATCCTGTAGAGTTTTGTCGTCATGGCATTGGAGAAAGATCTCCAAAGCAAAGATGTCAAGATCAACATGATGCATTGAATCAACGTCCTCGAGAACACAATGGATCATGAAGACTGTGTCAGTTCCGTGTCCCCTCTGTCTTCTTACCTCACGTCTTGAATCTCGGGACAAGATTCTTGTTTAGTGGGGTGAGTTGTCACAGCCCTAGCATTAGCCTTGCTTGTTGTTGCATCATCATCTTGCATCATGTGTAAAATTAATTGAAACTTGAAATGGGGGATGTCCAAACCCTAGCACCAAAGTAGTTCAAATAGATTCAACCCAAAATATTTTCAATGAACCCAAAATGCCCTTAAAAATGTTCATGATTTATGGAAAAGGGTGAGAACCTTAACAAGAGATAATCCACATTTTTCCAGGACATTTTTGGTCTCTAAATTAAATAAATACTCATTTGAATTGGATATATAAATTCCTATAAATACTTTTATAACTTCAATAATTCTGAAAATTTGTGAGTGGCTCTGAATATTTTGTATAAGGCCACATAATAATTTTCAGAAGCTACAAAAATTATTTGGTTCAGAAACTAAATCAAAACAGAAAAATAAAATAGCAAAACAGAAACAAAGGAGAGACAGAGAGACTTACCTGGTCCTTTTTACCTGCAGCAGCAGCCAAGAGCCAACCCAGCCCACCAGGGGCAAGGTTGTCTTCAACCTCGCGCCTACTGGAAAGCTAGCGCTCGCGCGCCCGAGCGCCACCTCCTGCTTCGCGGTGGCAAGTCCTCGGGCCTTCTCTCCACGCCAGCGTGACGCCCTGGACGTCCTGGTCCTCTTCCCTCTCTCTGCACTTCCTCTCCTTCCCTCTAGCTCTCTCTCTCACAGCCGCCCGAGAGCACACGCCGGCCGCCATTGCCTAACCACGTAGCTGTTGGAAATATGCCCTAGAGGCAATAATAAAAGTATTATTATTATATTTCCTTGTTCATGATAATTGTCTTTTATTCATGCTATAACTGTATTATCCGGAAATCGTAATACACGTGTGAATACATAGACCACAATATGTCCCTAGTGAGCCTCTAGTTGACTAGCTCGTTGTGATCAACAGATAGTCATGGTTTCCTGGCTATGGACATTGGATGTCGTTGATAACGGGATCACATCATTAGGAGAATGATGTGATGGACAAGACCCAATCCTAAGCTTAGCACAAAGATCGTGTAGTTCGTTTGCTAGAGCTTTGCCAATGTCAAGTATCTCTTCCTTTGACCATGAGATCATGTAACTCCTGGATACCGTAGGAGTGCTTTGAGTGTATCAAACGTCACAACGTAACTGGGTGACTATAAAGGTGCACTACAGGTATCTCCGAAAGTATCTATTGTTTTATGCGGATCGAGACTGGGATTTGTCACTCCGTGTAAACGGAGAGGTATCTCTGGGCCCACTCGGTAGGACATCATCATATGCGCAATGTGACCAAGGAGTTGATCACGGGATGATGTGTTACGGAACGAGTAAAGTGACTTGCCGGTAACGAGATTGAACAAGGTATCGGTATACCGACGATCGAATCTCGGGCAAGTAAAATACCGCTAGACAAAGGGAATTGTATACGGGATCGATTGAGTCCTTGACATCGTGGTTCATCCGATGAGATCATCGTGGAACATATGGGAGCCGACATGGGTATCCAGATCCCGCTGTTGGTTATTGACTGGAGAACGTCTCGGTCATGTCTGCATGTCTCCCGAACCCGTAGGGTCTACACACTTAAGGTTCGATGACGCTAGGGTTATAAAGGAAGCTTGTATGTGGTTACCGAATGTTGTTCGGAGTCCCGGATGAGATCCCGGACGTCACGAGGAGTTCCGGAATGGTCCGGAGGTAAAGATTTATATATAGGAAGTCCTGTTTCGGCAATCGGGACAAGTTTCGAGGTCATCGGTATTGTACCGGGACCACCGGAAGGGTCCCGGGGGCCCACCGGGTGGGGCCACCTGCCCCGGGGGGCCACATGGGCTGTAGGGGGTGCGCCTTGGCCTACATGGGCCAAGGGCACCAGCCCCAAGAGGCCCATGCGCAAGGAAACTTGGAGAGGGAAGAGTCCTAAAGGGGGAAGGCACCTCCGAGGTGCCTTGGGGAGGATGGACTCCTCCCCATCCTTAGCCGCACCCCTTCCTTGGAGGAGGGGGCAAGGCTGCGCCTCCCCCCTCTCCCTTGGCCCTATATATAGTGGGGAAAAGGAGGAGCAATCATACCCAAGGCCTTTGGTTGCCTCCCTCTCCCTCCCGTGACACATCTCCTCTCCCGTAGGTGCTCGGTGAAGCCCTGCAGGATTGCCACGCTCCTCCATCACCACCACGCCGTTGTGCTGGTGTTGGATGGAGTCTTCCTCAACCTCTCCCTCTCTCCTTGCTGGATCAAGGCGTGGGAGACGTCACCGGGCTGTACGTGTGTTGAACGCGGAGGTGCCGTCCGTTCGGCACTTGATCATCGGTGATCTGAATCACGACGAGTACGACTCCATCAACCCCGTTCACTTGAACGCTTCCGCTTAGAGATCTACAAGGGTATGTAGATTCACTCTCCTTTCTACTCGTTGCTGGTCTCTCCATAGATAGATCTTGGTGTTGCGTAGGAAATTTTTTGAATTTCTGCTACGTTCCCCAACAGTGGCATCATGAGCTAGGTCTATTGCGTAGATTCTTTGCACGAGTAGAACACAAAGTAGTTGTGGGCGTTGATATTGTTCAATATGCTTACCGTTACTAGTCCAATCTTGTTTCGACGGTATTGTGGGATGAAGCGGCCCGGACCGACCTTACACGTACTCTTACGTGAGACAGGTTCCACCGATTGACATGCACTTGGTGCATAAGGTGGCTAGCGGGTGCCAGTCTCTCCCACTTTAGTCGGAACGGATTCGATGAAAAGGGTCCTTATGAAGGGTAAATAGCAATTGGCATATCACGTTGTGGTCTTGCGTAGGTAAGAAACGTTCTTGCTAGAAACCCATAGCAGCCACGTAAAACATGCAACAACAATTAGAGGACGTCTAACTTGTTTTTGCAGGGTATGCTATGTGATGTGATATGGCCAAGAGGAATGTGATGAATGATATGTGATGTATGAGATTGATCATGTTCTTGTAATAGGATTCACGACTTGCATGTCGATGAGTATGACAACCGGCAGGAGCCATAGGAGTTGTCTTTATTTATTGTATGACCTGCGTGTCATTGAAGAACGCCATGTAAACTACTTTACTTTATTGCTAAACGCGTTAGTCATAGAAGTAGAAGTAGTCGTTGGTGTGACAACTTCATGAAGACACGATGATGGAGATCATGATGATGGAGATCATGGTGTCATGCCGGTGACAAGATGATCATGGAGCCCCGAAGATGAAGATCAAAGGAGCTATATGATATTGGCCATATCATGTCACTACTCTATTTGATTGCATGTGATGTTTATCATGTTTATGCATCTTGTTTACTTAGGACGACGGTAGTAAATAAGATGATCCCTTACAAAATTTCAAGAAGTGTTCTCCCCTAACTGTGCACCGTTGCTACAGTTCGTCGCTTCTAAGCACCACGTGATGATCGGGTGTGATGGATTCTTACGTTCACATACAACGGGTGTAAGACAGTTTTACACAGCGAAAACACTTAGGGTTAACTTGACGAGCCTAGCATGTGCAGACATGGCCTCGGAACACGGAGACCGAAAGGTCGAGCATGAGTCGTATAGTAGATACGATCAACATGAAGATGTTCACCGACGTTAACTAGTCCGTCTCACGTGATGATCGGACACGACCTAGTTGACTCGGATCATGTGATCACTTAGATGACCAGAGGGATGTCTATCTAAGTGGGAGTTCATAAGATGAACTTAATTATCCTGAACATAGTCAAAAGACCTTTTGCAAATTATGTCGTAGCTCGCGCTATAGTTCTACTGTTTTAGATATGTTCCTAGAGAAATTATAGTTGAAAGTTGAAAGTAGCGATTATGCAGACAGTAGATAGCTTATGTCCTTAATGCACCGCTTAGTGTGCTGAACCCCAAATGTCGTTTGTGGATGTTGCGAACATCGGACATACACGTTTTGGTAACTACGTGATAGTTCAGTTAAATGGTTTAAGTAGAGGCACCAAAGACGTTTTCGAAACGTCGCGGAACATATGAGATGTTTTGAGGGCTGAAATTGGGATTTCAGGCTCGTGCCCACGTCAAGAGGTATGAGACCTCCGACGATTTTCTTAGCCTGCAAACTAAGGGAGAAAAGCTCAATCGTTGAGCTTGTGCTCAGATTGTCTGAGTGCAACAATCACTTGAATCGAGTGGGAGTTGATCTTCCAGATGAGATAGTGATGTTTTCCCAAAGTCATTGCCACCGAGCTGTTAGAGCTTCGTGATGAACTATAACATATCAGGGATAAATAAGATGATCCTTGAGGTATTCACGATGTTTGACACCGCGAAAGTAGAAATCAAGAAGGAGCATCAATTGTTGATGGTTGGTGAAACCACTAGTTTCCAGAAGGGCAAGGGAACAAAGGTATACTTCATGAAACGGCAATTCAGCTGCTGCTCAAGTGAAGAAACCCAAGGTTGAACCCAAACCCGAGACTAAGTGCTTCTGTAATAAGGGGAACAACCACTGGAGCAGCATTACCCTAGATACTTGGTAGATGAGAAGGCTGGCAAGGTCGATAGAAGTATATTGGATATACATTATGTTAATGTGTACTTTACTAGTACTCCTAGTAGCACCAGGGTATTGGATACCGGTTCGGTTGCTAAGTGTTAGTAACTCGAAATAAAAGCTACGGAATAAACGGAGACTAGCTAAAGGTGAGTTGACGATATATGTTGGAAGTGTTTCCAAGGTTGATATGATCAAGCATCGCACGCTCCCTCTACCACCGAGATTGGTGTTTGCGTTGAGCATAGACATGATTGGATTATGTCTATCGCAATACGGTTATTCATTTAAGGAGAATAATGGTTACTCTAATTTTGAATAATACCTTCAATGGTCTTGCACCTAAAGGAATGGTTTATTGAATCTCGGTCGTAGTGATACACATTTTCATGCCAAAAGATATAAGATAGTAATGATAGTACCACTTACTTGTGGCACTGCCATGTAAGTCATAATGGTATAAAACGCATGAAGAAGCTCCATGTTGATGGATCTTTGGACTCACTCGTTTTTGAAAAGTTTGAGACATGCGAACCATGTCTATTGGTGTATATGCATGAAGAAACTCCATGCAAATGGATCGTTCGGACTCACTTGATTTTGAATCACTTGAGATATGCAAATCATACCACATGGGCAAGATGACTGAAAAGCCTCATTTTCAGTAAGATGGAACAAGATAGCAACTTGTTGGAAGTAACACATTTTGATGTATGCAGTCGAATGAGTGCTGAGGCATGCAGTGAATATCATTATGTTCTTACTTCACAGATGATTCGAGTAAATGTTGAGTATATTTACTTGATGAAACACAAGTCTGAATTATTGAATGGTTCAAGTAATTTCAGAGTGAAGTAGCAGATCATTGTGACAAGAGGATAAAATGTCTATGATATGATCATAGAGATGAATATCTGAGTTACGAGTTTTGGCACACAATTAAGACATTGTGGAAATTGTTTCGCAATTAATACCGCCTGGAACACCATAATGTGATGGTGTGTCCGAACATCATAGTTGCACCCTATTGGATATGGTGCGTACCATGATGTCTCTTATCGAATTACCACTATTGTTCATGGGTTAGGCATTAGAGACAACCACATTCACTTTAAATAGGGCACCACGTAATTCCGATGAGATGACACCGTATGAATTATGGTTTAGAGAAACCTAAGTTGTCGTTTCTTAAAAGTTTGGGGCTGCGACGCTTATATGAAAAAGTTTCAGGTTGATAAGCTCGAACCCAAAGCGGATAAAATGCATCTTCATAGGAAACCCAAAACAGTTGGGTATACCTCCTAATTCAGATCCGAAAGCAATATGGATTGTTTCTTGAATCGGGTCCTTTCTCGAGGAAAGGTTTCTCTCGAAAGAATTGAGTGGGAGGATGGTGGAGACTTGATGAGGTTGTTGAACCATCACTTCAACCAGTGTGTAGCACGGCACAGGAAGTTGTTCCCGTGGCACCTACACCAATTGAAGTGGAAGCTTATGATATTGATCATGAAACTTCGGATCAAGTCACTACTGAACCTCGTAGGACGACAAGGACGCGTACTACTTCAGAGTGGTACGGTGATCCTGTCTTAAAAGTCATGTTGCTAGACAACAATGAACCTACGAGCTATGGAGAAGCGATGGTGGGCCCGAATTCCGACAAATGGTTAGAAGCCATGAAATCCGAGATAGTATCCATATATCAGAACAAAGCATGGACTTTGATGGACTTGCCCGATGATTGGCAATCCATTGAGATAAATGGATTTTTTTTAAGAAGAAGACGGACGTGGATGGTAATGTCACCATCTATAAAGCTCGACTTGTGGCGAAGAGTTTTTCACAAGTTCAAGGAGTTGACGACGATGAGATTTTCTCATCTGTAGCGATGCTTAAAGTCCGTCGGAATCATGTTAGCATTAGCTGCATTTATGAAATCTGGCAGATGGATGTCAAGACAAGTTTCCTTACTAGTTTTCGTAAGGAAAGGTTGTATATAATACAATCAGAAAGTTTTTGTCGATCCTAAGGATGCTAAAAGGTATGCTAGCTCCAGCGATCCTTCTAAGGACTGGAGTGAGCATCTCGGAGTTGGAATGTATGCTTTGATGATGATCAAAGATTTTGGGTTTGTACAAAGTTTATGAGAAACTTGTATTTCCAAAGAAGTGAGTGGGAGCACTATAGAATTTCTGATGAGTATATGTTGTTGACATATTGATGATCAGAAATGATGTAGAATTTCTAGAAAGCATATAGGGTTATTTGAAAGGTGTTTTTCAATGGAAAGCCTGGATTAAGCTACTTGAACATTGAGCATCAAGATCTATAAGGATAGATCAAAATGCTTAATAATACTTTCAAATGAGCACATACCTTGACATGATCTTGAAGGTGTTCAAGATGGACCAGTCAAAGAAGGAGTTCTTGCCTGAGTTGTAAGGTACGAAGTTAAGACTTAAAGCTCGACCACGGCAGAATAGAGAGAAAGGACGAATGTCGTCCCCTATGCTTAAGACGTAGGCTCTTCAGTATGCTATGCTGTGTACCGCACCTGAAGTGTGCCTTGCCATGAGTCAGTCAAGGGGTACAAGAGTGACCCAAGAATGGATCACAGGACAGCGGTCAAAGTTATCCTTAGTAACTAGTGGACTAAGGAATTTTCTCGATTATGGAGGTGGTAAAAGAGTTCGTCGTAAAGGTTACGACGATGCAAGCTTGACACCTATCCGGATAGCTCTGAGTAGAGAGACCGGATACATATAATGGAGCAATAATTTAGAATAGCTCCAAGTAGAACAGTTGTTTGGAATAGCTCCAAATAGAGCGTGGTAGCTGCATCTAGGAGATGACATAGAGATTTGTAAAGCACACACGGATCTGAAAGGTTCAGACCCGTTGACTAAAACCTCTCTCACAAGCAACATGATCAAACATAAAACTCATTGAGTGTTAATCACATAGTGATGTGAACTAGACTACTGACTCTAGTAAACTCTTGGGTATTAGTCACATGGCGATGTGACCTGTGAGTGTTAATCACACGGAGATGTGAACTAGATTATTGACTCTAGTGCAAGTGGGAGACTGTTGGAAATATGCCCTAGAGGCAATAATAAAAGTATTATTATTATATTTCCTTGTTCATGATAATTGTCTTTTATTCATGCTATAACTGTATTATCCGGAAATCGTAATACACGTGTGAATACATAGACCACAATATGTCCCTAGTGAGCCTCTAGTTGACTAGCTCGTTGTGATCAACAGATAGTCATGGTTTCCTGGCTATGGACATTGGATGTCGTTGATAACGGGATCACATCATTAGGAGAATGATGTGATGGACAAGACCCAATCCTAAGACTAGCACAAAAGATCGTGTAGTTCATTTGCTAGAGCTTTGCCAATGTCAAGTATCTCTTCCTTTGACCATGAGATCGTGTAACTCCTGGATACCGTAGGAGTGCTTTGAGTGTATCAAACATCACAACGTAACTGGGTGACTATAAAGGTGCACTACAGGTATCTCCGAAAGTATCTATTGTTTTATGCGGATCGAGACTGGGATTTGTCACTCCGTGTAAACGGAGAGGTATCTCTGGGCCCACTCGGTAGGACATCATCATATGCGCAATGTGACCAAGGAGTTGATCACGGGATGATGTGTTACGGAACGAGTAAAGTGACTTGCCGGTAACGAGATTGAACAAGGTATCGGTATACCGACGATCGAATCTCGGGCAAGTAAAATACCGCTAGACAAAGGGAATTGTATACGGGATCGATTGAGTCCTTGACATCGTGGTTCATCCGATGAGATCATCGTGGAACATATGGGAGCCGACATGGGTATCCAGATCCCGCTGTTGGTTATTGACTGGAGAACGTCTCGGTCATGTCTGCATGTCTCCCGAACCCGTAGGGTCTACACACTTAAGGTTCGATGACGCTAGGGTTATAAAGGAAGCTTGTATGTGGTTACCGAATGTTGTTCGGAGTCCCGGATGAGATCCCGGACGTCACGAGGAGTTCCGGAATGGTCCGGAGGTAAAGATTTATATATAGGAAGTCATGTTTCGGCCATCGGGACAAGTTTCGGGGTCATCGGTATTGTACCGGGACCACCGGAAGGGTCCCGGGGGCCCACCGGGTGGGGCCACCTGCCCCGGGGGGCCACATGGGCTGTAGGGGGTGCGCCTTGGCCTACATGGGCCAAGGGCACCAGCCCCAAGAGGCCCATGCGCAAGGAAACTTGGAGAGGGAAGAGTCCTAAAGGGGGAAGGCACCTCCGAGGTGCCTTGGGGAGGATGGACTCCTCCCCATCCTTAGCCGCACCCCTTCCTTGGAGGAGGGGGCAAGGCTGCGCCTCCCCCCTCTCCCTTGGCCCTATATATAGTGGGGAAAAGGAGGAGCAATCATACCCAAGGCCTTTGGTTGCCTCCCTCTCCCTCCCGTGACACATCTCCTCTCCCGTAGGTGCTCGGTGAAGCCCTGCAGGATTGCCACGCTCCTCCATCACCACCACGCCGTTGTGCTGGTGTTGGATGGAGTCTTCCTCAACCTCTCCCTCTCTCCTTGCTGGATCAAGGCGTGGGAGACGTCACCGGGCTGTACGTGTGTTGAACGCGGAGGTGCCGTCCGTTCGGCACTTGATCATCGGTGATCTGAATCACGACGAGTACGACTCCATCAACCCCGTTCACTTGAACGCTTCCGCTTAGCGATCTACAAGGGTATGTAGATTCACTCTCCTTTCTACTCGTTGCTGGTCTCTCCATAGATAGATCTTGGTGTTGCGTAGGAAAATTTTTGAATTTCTGCTACGTTCCCCAACAGTAGCCACCGCCGTTTCCTCCCTCCTCTGTAATCCCACGAGCTCTGCGCCGTCGAACTCGTCCTCTCCACCGACGTATTCGAGCCGGGTTGCCCTCAAGACGACGCCCACCCTCTTCTTCCTCGCACACGGCCGCCAGATGCCGCCCTTCGATTCGTCGCCTCCAGCGCGCCCCCGAGCCCTCTGAGCATTCCGTCGACCTCCTTGTGAGCTCCTGATCTTCCCCTAATGCTCGCCCCTCCGTTCCCGTCCCCTAGCCGCCGACCCGCAAGCTCCCGCGCCGCCGTCCGCCATGGCCGCTGCTCCTGCAGCCACCGTGCGTATCCGCTCAGCCCCGCGCGCCCCGCATGCTCCTGGAGCAACCAGGAGTCCAACGCCGCCCCTAGCTGGCCCCCTTGCAAGTTGCAGCCCCGCTTCCGCACACCTCCGAGCTCCGGCCGCCGCCCGGCTCGTCGCCGCTGCCTTTACAGGCCGCCCCAATGCACACCGTGGCCACCAGTAGATGCGCCGCATCACGGGCTTTCGAACGCGCCCAGCCGCGCGTCCAGCAGACGCCGGAGTTGGCCGTACGGGCATCGCCGCCACGCTCCGGTCATCGCCGGGGTTAATCAGGTGACGTGGACGGGTTAGACTAGCCTAACTACTGTGATTGGTTTAAGCATAGACACTGACAGCGGCCCCCACTGCTTAATTAACCCCTAATTAGGCGCTGTGTCACTGACATGTGGGCCCTGCTGCTCAGGTTTGACCTGGACGGCCCTGTTGACCTCCTGGCGTAGCAATGACGTCATGCTGATGCACTTAATCATTTTCTGGATTAAAATAATCTTATCTCTACTACTATTAAAAGAGCAAACATGAATTATCCAACAAACACACCACAAAGTGTACACGAGATTATCAGAGGCGTTCGATCAATCCAACTAAATCACATCTGACAGTTCATATTACATCAATGGTCAGCCACGCAAACGAGCGGCCCAGATTAAATGTTCTGCCGGAGCAGACTGCCCCCCGCGCCCGTTCCTCCTCAATTAGCGGGATAGGGGATTTCTATCCCATAATTTTCTCTCTTCCCTCATTACAAGCTGTCTCTCCTTCCTGATAAAAAAAATTGTCTCTCCTCCTCTGCTGCCCCACGGAAGCGAGCGCAGATCGCCGCCCCTACCCGCCGTTCCTCCTCTGCTACCTGCTGCCGCGAACGCGGATCGACGTTGCCGCTTTCCGCTCCTATTCTACTACCCCACAGATGCGAACAGGGGACTCAGTCACTGGCGTCCTCTCCTCATCTACTTCCCCAAGGACGCGAGCACATGCTGCCATTGCTGCTTCCCGCTCTCCTCTACTTCCCCATGGATGTGAGCTCTGCATCTGCTGAGTCATGGATGTGCGCGCGAGGCGCCGTGGCCACCTGCCGCTCTCCTCTGTCGACCCACGGATGCCATCGCCACGTTGAGGCCCTCGCCACAAGCCAACGAACATTGATCAGGTACAAACTTTGACCAGAGTTTTCTTTACCTTAACATCAAGCCCCCTGCTGGGTGTAGGAAGCTAGCTCACAGGAAACAAACCTTGGTGGCTATACTCTGTAGCAAGTAAAGCAATCTGGTTTCATGAAACACCAACTATCCTCACATATTCAATTATTAAGAGTACCATATTTGGAAGAATGTGCACTTGCGACAACAAAATTAATAATGACCAAAATGATGGACATCAGACAAGTTCATGGGCAGATTCCTCATGGCAGATTTGGTTCAAAATTCAGAAATACAAATAGTAACAAAAAAGCATGACTACAATTGTGCTCCTATTTCTTAATATACCGAGTACAAATAAATACAATGGCCTATAATATATAGTTTATGTGTTTTGAGTGAAACTGAATGCATGGCACTGAACATATCTCTAATCTGTTCTGTTATATTAAGCACATAATTGGGAGGACTGACATCCATCTTGGATAAACGAAAGAATTAGCAACATAATTTAGGAGATGCCTATCTTTTTTAGCATGGAAGTCAGATGGTCAACAAGTTCTGGATCAACAAGACCCTGAGCACGTCTTTTCCCTTATCAGAAAAAAGTGACATCCCAATTGATAATAGCAAAAGGTAGACAACATACAGGAAAAGGTAGACTCGGCTCCTCCACTCATGCTTCTCTGAATTTCTACTTGCTAAATCCAGTACATGTTTCTCTGAACTTCTACAACCTAAGTTCAGTACATCCTTCTCTGAATGTTGGCCTACCAATTGGTATTGTATTGCAGACTTGAGAGTATTGTATGTATTGACATGGCATTGGGACATTTGACATGTATTGTATTATAGTCCTTTCATTGACATTGACATGGCCTACCATTTTGTATAGTCCTTTCATTGATGTTAGTTTTAGGCCATGTCAATGAAAGGACTATACAAAATCTCATAATGGGGTTATCAAGCATCACATCAGAGAAGGCTAATTGGAAATAATCAAACTCTTAAAAAGGTAGCGGGCGAAAAGAACATACCTCAGAATGGGGTTGCTTGCTATTATGAAAGCGAGGTGCACTTGGTGTGTATACATCATCCAGTGAATCCAAGATTGCTTTCCTTCACATATGCACAAGAAGGTTTCACAAAAAATAGCAATCAAGGAACATTTGACAATCACAATTAGAATAAGCAAGGAAGATGTACCTGCACTATAGCTAAAACACTAGAACCCAACTTCATGTTGTACCTGTCCCATAGTTGTTTCTGTCAGAGCTAAACCTGGATGAACTTAGGTTGCAAAAGCTATGCAAATGAATGTTGATTGCCTCAACGATTTGGAAAGTTTTCTACTCACTCTGTCCCATAATATAAGACGTTATTACATTCAATATGTGAGTATATAGGATGTAATAACGTCTTATATTATGGAACGAAGGGAGTACTTCAGAACTACATACTGCTAGCAACCAGATATACAATTTATATTAATTCACATCAGTGTCTTGCGTTAAACCAGTTCACATAGACAACAGTGCATCTTGTCAGAAATGAGAGCACTGATTAGCTATAGCATCCAGATTTACATGTAAGAGTGTTCAGATTAAGCAAGACTAATCAAATATGCCTTATTGATATGACATTATATAGAGATATTATGTACCACAAAGACTGCAATTGATTACATAAACTACATATTTTGATATGGTATATAGAGATATTATTCATTGTGAATAAACTAGAAATAAGTACCAACATAAGACTGAACTGTATCAGTGTAAAAGAGCACTTTCCACAGCCTATAAAATTGCATGAGCAATTGATTACATACAAACATTTCTGATTTAGATCACACTTATGCACAAGAGCTAAAGCGGCCAAGCATGGGCTTGTGGCGGTCGTGGCGCGAAGCATGTGGATGTGGCTACGGCGCGGCGGCGAGGCACAGGCAACGCCATCGGACAGAGCCGAACCGAGAGAGGGGGATGACGAAATACCAGTCATGGGCGAGGTGGGCAGGGCGTCGACCATCCACTTTGGAGCATGTCGTACTTGGCCACACCACACGGTGAGGCTCGCAGCATGCCCAACCCATCGGAGCAGGGCGTCTTCACTGGCGCTCCTCAGCGCTTGCTCCGATTTCGCATCTTGTCCCGCAAGAGGAGGAGTTAGGCGCTGCAGAGCCCTCC
Source organism: Triticum dicoccoides (assembly GCF_002162155.2). NCBI lineage: Eukaryota > Viridiplantae > Streptophyta > Magnoliopsida > Poales > Poaceae > Triticum > Triticum dicoccoides. Next base: position 143,214,529 of record NC_041383.1, on the reverse strand, counting down.
ATCAATCGCGTCAAGTCCGCGACCGAGGATCTGGTGGAGACAAAGTCTGCGCCTCCATCGACGGAGGTGGAGAGGCAAAGGGAAGGGCGGCCATCTCAACGGCGGTGGGGACTGGAGAGGTGCAGTCCCTGCCAAAGAAGCGCACAACAAGGGAGGGGAAGGGTCCCTGAGCTGGCGGCGGGATGTAGTGGGGAGGGCGGAGGCGCTGCTTGTACTCTGCCCGTGCGAGAGAGAAACAGAGGGAGGAAGATGAAGATGAGGTGTCAGTGGTGTGTGGGGCCACAGGTGTCTTATCTTTTTTATTAATAATCTTTTTTCCTGAGTCCATCTTTTTATTAATCAAGTCAGGCAGGCCGCCACCGCCGGGGCGTGCTTTAAAGGTTGTGAATAATATAAGGAGCCCATTGGTAGTTAAATTTCAATTTAAAATTATTAATTAAGATTTCTGGATAATTTTTTTATTGAATAATATATGTCAGATGAAGATGAAGCTATAGAAATATATATTACTACCATGGATCCATGGAAGCGATTTTCATAGAACAAATAGGGTATAGTGTTACTAAATATTTTGTTTATTAACCGTTGCTTCGAACTGGGATTGAATTGTTATCTTTTTGGAAACTAATAATAATATATTTTTATGCTTTCTCGATTTGTGTGTGTGAATCGTACATTTTTTTTGAGGGGTAATAGACTATATTTCTCATATAATGGTCATATATCATTTACATGGAGATGAGAAACAAAGTCCGGGATCGAATCTTCCCATGAACTAGAAGATCAACTACTAATTTTTTTTGCTAGAGAATCAGCAACTTGGTTTGCTTTGCGGAAGCAATGCTTAAAGTATATTTTGCTCAAGTCCACCGCAAATTGTTACACTCCATAATTACTGTCACGTCCGGATCAAAATAATCATCCATCAATTGTACTGATTTTACCGCAAATATGCAATCCAACTGTTTTCACGCTTTTGCTACTAATATTTTCTGCAAGAAACATCAGATTTCTCATAGCAGTTAGCTCCGTTGGATCAACATGCTTACACCGTTAGGCCCATGCTACCCTATTTAGGTGAAAAAGAACCACATAAAAATAAAATCAACAAAAACGAAAAATAGATTAAAAAATGTTTTATATTTGAGAGACGTACGTTGCATGTACACTCTTACTAGTCCAGGAAATTCCAGAATTAGTTTAAACTTCAAAAATTCATAAAATACAAACCGTAACTCCAAATAAAATAATTTATATATTGAAAATGATCAGAAAAATCCAATCTTTCCATCGGTGCCATTTCCATGCATGTTTGAACGACTTAAAGTTGTTGTATAAGACAATTTGAATTAATGGCATTTGAAATGCCTTATGTGGAGCTAGAATTTGAATCTTGCGTTCAAACCAACTCCATTTTAATCGTTGCTAGCCGCATTAGCTCAAATCACAACATATTGCCATGTCACATTCATGCATCATGTTGTTGCATTGCATTGATTGTGTTCCATCTCTGTTTGCCGGTGTTGTTCCCCCTCAGTAGACGTTTGTTCCGACGATGAGTTCGATGACACCGATGAAGAGCTATACTATCTTCAGAAGTGCCAGGCAAGCAAACCCCCATTTAGCATTTCGATACAATCCCACTCTCTCGCTCTTGCTCTCTTTTACTGCATTAGGACAACAACGTTTCAACTGTTACGTGTTGTGGTAGTTGAGCTCTTTTCCTGTGCATGACCCGTCTTTGCCACAGTAAATAGTTAAAACCCACTAGCATGAGTAGGAGTTGTTTGAGCCATGATGTGCCTACTCATTCATGCTTGCTTGTTATGCCTGCTATGCTTAGAGTTGTGTCAAGTCTGATTCATCTCGGATGGATTGGAATGGAGGTGAACATGTCCTACTGTTGAGAGCTAAGTGTGTGAACACGATTTGGTAAAGGTAGAGATGAGAGGCCATGTAGGATTACATGGTGGGTTATCTCATTAAAACCGTCCTCATGAACTGAGTTCTGTGTTTGTGATCCAAGAACAACTACTACCACACGTTGGGCCCTAAAATATGACCCCGCATGACTTATTAACCCCCTGTCCTCTGTCCAGGAGTTGCAAGTAGTTTCTGGTGTTTGTAGTGTGCTGGAGGCCGTGCGTCGCGCTGACCGGAGGGGTGGAATATGATGCGATAGGCAAGTGGCCTGGTGTACCAAGTCGCCTGTTTGGTGCCCCGGGAACCCTGCACACATTGTTCGGGGCCGTAGTGGAAACCTCAGCCGGACTCCCTGCAGATAGAACCTGAATAGGCGATAAACCTGGACTAGAGACTTGTGTGGTTAGTCAGGTCGTGGTCTACACCCACATCGGCTTTCGCTTGAAGTCTGTCGAGCACATGTCATGTGCAGACGCTAAGTGGTGGAAACATGTGTGAAGAAGTACACCCCTGCAGGGTTATAAATGATCTATTCGAATAGCCGCGTCTGCGGTAATGGACTACTGGTTTGCTTATGCAGTTCATTGACAAGTGAAAGTGGATATTCTATAATGCGCAAGATAAGCGTGAGTGCTACGGATGGCCTTCTCGTAGGGAGACGGGAGCGGATCCATAGTGGTGTATTGATATGGTGAATATGTGGACTCGTGTGCGCCACCTCAAAATAGTTACCAGCAGTCGTATTGCAGGATAGCCATCGAGTTAAAGCTGGCTTGCTGCACTTAAACTCCACCACCCCTTTGTTGATACTGATGCATATGTAGATAGTTCTGATGTAAGTCTTGATGGGTACGTTTGTACTCACATTTGCTTAGTTTATGTTTTTGTAGAGAGACTTTAGTCTCACTAGTAGTTCGGCGTGGACTTCGATGTTTAGCTTGTTACCTCAGCTACGATCTTGTACCTTGGGAGGGTCTTGTAGATAGTCAGGCTTCTCTGCCCTTTTTCATTTGTAGTTGTCTGTACTCAGACATGTTAAGCTTCTATTGTTTGTATGCTCTGTATGTTGGGTCATGTGACCCCTATTCGTAATAAATGCTATGTGGCTCTTCTAGGCCTTTATCTATATAAGTTGTTGAGTTATGTTGTGATGCCATGTTGTACAACACATACTTGCATGTTATTCGTACATGTAACGTGTATTGCTATGTGTGGTATCTGACACCTAGTTGTTTATTCTTGGTAGCCTCTCTTATGGGGAAATGTCTCCTAGTGCTTCCACTGAGCCATGGTAGCTTGCTACTGCTCCGGAACACATGGGATGATCGGCATGTGTCCTTCTTTGCTCCTGTGTCTGTCCCTTCGGGGAAATGTCATGCGGTGCTTACCGGAGTCCTCTTAGCTTGCTACAGCCCGGATTCACTCGCTGCTGACCAACACATGCATTGCTGGGCCATGTATGCCTGTCCCTATAAGTTAGTTCCACCTTGGGTTTACAACTAGTCATGTCGGCCCGAGTTCTCTGTCATATGGATGCTAGCGACACTATCATATACATGAGCCAAAAGGCGCAAACGGTCCTGGGCCAGGTAAGGTGGCACCCGTGGGGATACCGTGCGTGAGGCCGCAAAGTGATATGATGTGTTACATGCTAGATCAGTGTGACTTAGGATCGGGGTCCTGACACTTACTCGTCAAAACCAAATGTGCACTCTGTGTGCGAGAAGGCCGGTCAGACCCCTCCGCCGATGCCAGAGATTACTCCGGGGACCATGGTGAGTTTAATTTGAATGGTCATTAGTTACTAGTCTTAACATTTCAGTGTCTTCATGCTAACGAGACATTGCAAATGATCTTTGGTGCAGCGTAACTCCAGACAAGCATGGCACGATCCATCTCCCGGTGGTACCGACACGAGCCACCACGGTGCTTCACCTCCGTGATGACGGTAAGTTTTCTGTATATAGTGTTTTGCTTAACAAATGCATAATGACCTAGACTAGACTTAGCATTATTTCCTCCAATATGGTTACCATAATGACCTAGACTTAGCTTACTTAGCTGCAAAATGATCCTTCTTACCTAAGTTTGCTCTAAAATGATCTACACTTAGCTTTGTTTCCTCCAAAATGACCTAAGTTAGCTCTAATATGCTTAGTTACCTAGGTTTGCTCAATAATGACATACACTTAGCTTACTTATGTAAAAAATGGCATAATTAGTTTACTTAGTTCAAAAATGGCATAACATCATTGGTAACCTCATAAATGTCATATGCTTAGCTTATTTTCCTCCAAAATGGCATAATAAGCTTAATTAGCTCCAAAATGATCAATTTTACCTAAGTTAGCTGCAAAATGACCTCAGTTAGCTCTAAAATGCTAAATTAGCTCTAATATGCTTAGTTACCTAGGTTAGCTCAATAAAGACGTACACTTAGCTTACTTATGTAAAAAATGGCACAATATGCTTAGTTAACTAAAAAATGGCATAATATGCTCAGTTAACAAAAAAAGAGGCATAATTAGCTACGTTAGCTCCAAAATGACCCATTTGACCTGGGTTAGCTCCAATATGATCCATTTTACTTAGGTTAGCTCCTAAATGATCCATTTTAGATAGGTTAGCTCCAAAATGATCCATTTTACCTAGGTTAGCTCCAAAATGATCCACTTGACCTAAGTTAGCTCATAAATGATCCATTTTACCTAAGTTAGCTCCAAAATGATCCACTTGACCTAAGTTAGCTCATAAATGATCCATTTTTACCTTAGTTCACTTCAAAATGATCCATTTTACCTATAGCTCCAAAATGACCCATTTTAACTAGGTTAGCTCCAATATGATCCATTTTACCTAAGTTAGCTCCAAAATGATCCATTTGACCTAAGTTAGCTCATAAATGATCAATTTTACCTTAGTTTGCTCCAAAAT
>NC_041383.1:143201692-143209417 GCF_002162155.2 Triticum dicoccoides | reverse complement strand
CTAAGTTAGCTCCAAAATGATCCATTTGACCTAAGTTAGCTCATAAATGATCCATTTTACCTTAGTTAGCTCCAAAATGATCCATTTTATGTAAGTTAGCTCCAAATGACCCATTTAACCTAGGTTAGCTACAAAATAATCCATTTTACCTAACTTAGCTCAAAAATTATCCATTTTACCTAAGTTAGCTCATAAATGATCCATTTTACCTAAGTTAGCTCCAAAATGACCCATTTGCAGATTTCATTCACTTTCTTCTTCTTCATTTTCTTCTTCATCTTCTTCTTCTAGTCTTCTTCTTCTTCTTCTTCTTCTTCTAGTATTCTTCTAACTTTCTTCTAACTTTCTTCTAACTTTCTTATTTCCCATTTTGCAGATTTCATTCACTTCACGAAAGCTTGCATTGATGGAGGGCTTGTTTTCCCTTTCTATTTTCATTTTGTAACAATGTGGAACTTGCTATGTGGAACTTGTAATATGTATGGATGAACTATGTATGTTGAACTTGCTATGTATTCGATATCTCATATGTATGTGGAACTTGCTGTCTATGTGTTTGATATCTCATATGTTTGCTGTTAAGTATATATATATGTTTCATGTGAAATATCGTATATTTGTCGTGGAAATGGTTGGATAGAAGAAAAAACAGAATAAAAAGAGGCAATACAGGCTCTTTGCCGTCTGCCACCGACGACAAAGGGCTCTTTGCCGTCTGCCACAGACAACAAAGAGGCCACGTGGCAGCAACCTGTGCAATCTGGGAGCTGACCCATTTGGTTACTTTACCGTCTGTGGCAGACAACAAAGGATGGGGAGGGCATGACGCGTGGCTGACGTCAATTAGCAGATGACAAAGGGAAGGGCATGTTTGCCGTCTGCTGGCGAACGACAAAGCCTCCCGTTAGCCACCTAATGTGGCTAACGCCTGTTATTTGCCGTCCAATTTCTTTGCCATCTACCACAGACGGCAAAGAACTCGTTTACCATAGCTTTCTTTGCTGGGCACCTTTGCCATATGTGGCAGACGACAAAGAAGCTGATTCCTGTAGTGTGTCACTCAGTTGAGGGGTTTCCTTGGGCTGACAGGCTATTACAGGAAATTTGTGAGGAACTATAGTCTGCTGGCTAAGCCTCTTACTGCTTTACTGAAGAAACAAACCTTTCAGTGGTCTGATACAACTCACAAAGTTTTTCAGCAGCTGAAACATGCTATGGCTACCACTCCTGTGTTGACTCTACCAAATTTCGACAAGACTTTTACTATGGAAACTGATGCAGTAACACTGGTGCCGGAGCTATTTTATCTCAGGAAGGACATCCCATTACTTATTACAACAATGCACTTGGAGTAGCCAGTTAGAAACTTTGTATTTATTAAAAGGAGTTTCTGGCAATTATGATGGCCATTGATAGGTGGAGATCTTATTTGTCGAGGGCACCTTTTGTGATTAAAACAGATCATCAAAGCTCATGTCATTTAGGTGATCAGTTACCGACTTCAGATTTATAGAGGAAGGCTATGACAAAGCTTGTGGGGCTATAGTTTCCCATCCAGTATAAGAAAGGAGTAGAGGACACTGTTGTTGATGCACTTTCTAGAGTGGCCCATTTGTTTACTGTGCAAGCAATATCCTCCAGCAGACCACTTTGGATCCAAGAAGTCTTGAACTCTTATACAATAGATCCTGCTGCCCAATTGATGCTGCACAAACTAGCAGTAGATAATAATGCTTGTCCTGGATTTTTGCTCCAAGATGGACTTATTAAACATGAAGACAAGATTTGGATTGGAGCTAATGCAAGTTTGCAAACCAAGCTCATCCAGGCTTTCCACTCCACACCTGTGGGAGGCCATTCTGGTATACTGCCTACTTATCACAGAATTAAGCAACTGCTTAGTTGGATTGGGATTGAAACATATGTTGAGAACTTTGTTAAGCAGTGTACTTGTCAGCAAGCTAAACATGAACTATGCAAAACACCAGGAATATTGCAACCTCTACCTTTGCCAGATAGCCCTAGGCAAACTATTAGCATGGACTTTATAGAAGGATTGCCCAAATCAGAAGGTTTTAGTGCTATTCTAGTGTTAGTTGTATTCTTTTCCCCACTATATAAGGGAGTCATCTTCTCCAAGTTGACTCACCTCTTCCTCCCCCAAGCTCCATTGTTGCTCACAAGCTCATTTTTGCCCGATCTCTCTCCCTAGCCAATCAAACTTGTTGATTCTTTAGGGATTGGTTGAGAAGGCCTAGATCTACACTTCCACCAGGAGAAATTTGATTCCCCCACTAATCCCTTGCGGATCTTGTTACTCTTGAGTGTTTGAGCACCCTGGACAGTTGAGGTCACCTCAGAGCCTCCATTGTGGTGAAGCTTCATGGCGGTGTTGGGGGCCTCCAATTCGGTTGCAGAGAGAGCCCGAACCATGTCTGTGAAGGTCCAGTTGCCGCCTTCAAGGGCACCACTAGTGGAATCACAACATCTTGCATTGTGCGAGGGCGTGAGGATAATACGGTGGCCCTAGTGGCTTCTTGGGGAGCATTGTGCCTCCACACTGCTCCAACATAGACGTACTTCCCCTCAAAGGGAAGGAACTTCGATAACACATCCTCGTCTCCACCGACTCCACCGACTCCACTTGTGGTTATTTCTTACCTTTATTTTGTGCAAGCTATATTTGTGTTGTAACCTTTGCTTGCTTGCTTGTGTTGTTGTTGCTAGCGTCATATAGGCTGTTCACCTAGTCGCATATCTAGACAACCTATTTGTTGCTTAACCCAATTTGTTAAGAAAAGCTAAAAACTAGTAGTTGCCTATTCACCCCCTCTAGTCAACCATATCGATCTTTTCAATTTGTATAAGGGCCTCGTCTCTTTATTAAGGGTTTCACCACCTTAAGAGTATGGTCGGCAATGGGGATAGGGATGAGGAAGTACCCGAGGCCGTGAAGTTGAACTCGGTCGCCCGAGACGACTTAAATGAAGCCATGGCTTCACTTCAGATGTCTATGACGACCGAGGTCAAGTCCATGCTTAAAGAACTTCTTGAGGGGTTGAAATATTCTCCCGACTCATTGCTTGTGGTTAATACCACGGCATCGGAGTCCGAGGACAATTCCTCTAATGAAGCGGCTAAAGATACTCACACCTCTTCCCCTCATGGTAAGAATTGGATGAGAACTGATGCCTCGGTTCCCCCTCCCACGGTCTATGGAGGACCGGTCCCTACACCACATATTAACAACCTTGGTCCTCCTCCTAAGCTTGTGAAGAGTGATTTTGCTAATTGGGTTTTTCGTATGAAGTCTCATTTGAATTGCAGCTCAATAAATCTTTGGAGAATCATCAGGCAAGGTTACTACCCGCATGATCCAAACAACTTTACGCTAAGAGAAGAGGCAGACAATCAATACAATCACTCTGCCTTGTTCATCCTCCAATCCGCGGTGCCTCCCGAAGATCTAGCTCACTTGCATCCCTTCTGTCATGCAAAGGATTGTTGGGAACATATTTTCTCCTTATACAAGGGAAGTTCAAGCATCCAACGGTCCAACTTTGAGGTGGTTATCGATGAGGCCAATGAGTTTGTGATGAATGAAGATGAGGATCCTCGTGACCTCTATCGAAGATTGACAACTCTAGCAGTTTCTATTAGATATCATTGGAGCAAGGATACTGATGATAATTGGATCAAGAGCAAGTTTCTCAAGCCATCATGCAATTTAACAATGGGCATGTCCTTCGTGATCCGTCAAAGACCGGACTTCCATACCTTGTCCTCAAGTGATGTGTTCTATGAGTTTATTGCCATGAACATCATGAACAAGAGCACCGATAATTATCTAGCTTGTGTCCAATGGTAAAAGAAGGCCTCACCTAACCTTGCTTTGAAGTCCAAGGCTATTCTGGAAGAAGAAGAGGAGGAAGAAGAGAGTTTTCCCAAAGACACTAAATATGCTTACCACAAGCACATGGTTATTGCGTCAAGGCAATTTTGGGGCAACAATAGAAACTCTAGGCCCAACTTCTCCAAGAAAAACTCAAGTGCCTCAAAGGTCAAGCAACGTGTGGGAACTTTCTACAATTGTGGCAATGTGAGTCACTTTGTGGTGGATTGCCCCTATGAGAAGTGGGAAGACAATGGTGGCAAGCTTATCCGCAAGGACAAGACCAAGTCCTTCCCCAATAAGAACAACTTCACTAAGAAAGTGCCTCAAAAGGGGTTGGTGGCACACGAAGAGTACATCTCCGATGATGATGATGATGAAGATACAAGTGGTGAAGGGATGGCGACGACCACCGTGGCCATTGCCACCTCTTCCCCAACCAAGGTGTCTCTCTTTAATGGCCCCAATGAGAACCTCATTGCCAAGTGCCTCATGGCCAAAAGTACCAACGAGGTAACCTCCAGCATCAAAACTTACATCACTACCACTCCTTCTTTGTTGGATTGTGTTGATGATCATGTGGAGGCAAAAGTGGATGAGAACGAGTTTGATAAGTACTTAAGCAAGCTAAGAGGTGAGACCAAGAAGCACGTTTTGTTGCTCTCTTGGAGCAACTAGGTGAGGCCAATGATATCATTGAGTCTCATGAGGATACCATCTCTAAGTTAGAAGGGCATAGCCGTGACTATACCGATGAAATTGCAGATCTTTCAATTGCTCTTGAAGAAGAACGAGGTCTTCGTTTGGCCCTTGAGGAGTCGCACAATGATGAGCTTGCTAAATTAAGGAAAGATCATGATCATGCTCTTGTTCGTACCCGTTTGCTTAAATCCGAGAAGGTTGCACTTGGGGTTGGCCATCATAGACTCAAGGAGGAGTTTGACATACTTGACAAGGCTCACAAGGTCTTGAAGGGTGTTCATGCATCTCCCAAGGAGTCTCATGATCAACTCCTAGCGAAACTAAACAAGGAGATAACTACTTGCCCTCCTTTTGTTTTAATTGATAATGCCAATGCTACTAACCCTTGTTTCGACCATGTGCATATTGTGGAGGAGAATGCCAAGTTGAAAGAGCAACTTGAGAAATGCCTTGTGACATGCATACAAGGTGAGAAGAACCTCAATGACCTTCTGAGCAATCAAAAGGAAGTTGTGGCAAAGGAAGGGTTTGGGTTTGTACCCAAGTCAAAGAATAAGAAGAAAAATACTAAGAAACCTCTCCCTCTTAAGGGGATCTTCATCAAGGCGGGAGAGGTGCTCATGAGAAGAACAAGGACATATATGGCTGGTAATACCAAGAAGGGCAAGACCACTCCTCCCAACAAAGCCGACGATTTTAACCCTTCATATGTTTTATGCCGTGCTAGTGATGAGCATGTTTATGCCAAATTTGTTGGTTCTTCTTATGAGTACATTGAGTGGTCTATTTGGGTTCCTAAGACCCTTGTTGCTAACATCAAAGGACCCATTCAAAAATGGGTACCTAAAATCCAAGCATAATCTCTTGTAGGAGTTTGCTTTCGGTGGGGTGTCATGGTTGCTTGATAGTGGAGCAACAAGTCATATGACCGGGAGCAAAGGAGTTGGTGGTGGACATGCAAGCAGGCCCATCTATGCCCACCCATGTCCAATTCGGTGATGATTCAACTTCTAAGGTATCAGGTCTTGGCAAGGTGGTCATCTCTCAAGATTTATCTATTGAGAAGGTCATACTTGTTGAGCCCCTTGCATACAATTTACTTTCCATTCGTCAACTAGCACTCACGGGCTTTGCAACATTCTTTGATCTTAATACTGTGGCCCTTTTGCGGAGCAAGACTCCTAAAGTAGCTTTTGTTGGGCATGTCGAGATCGGTCTCTATGTGGTTAACTTCTCAGAGCGACCCACTAAGACTAGGACGTGCCTAATTGATAAAGTTGATGTGGGATGGCTTTAGCATCACCGACTAGCCCATGTCAATATGGGATCTTTGTAAAGTCTCCTCAAAGGGGATCACGTTCATGGACTAGCAAATGTGAGTTTTTCCAAAGATCGTGCTTGCATTGCTTGTATTGAAGGAAAGCTACATGAGACGGATCACCAACCCACGACTATCACCTACTCGAAGTGGCCCTTGGAGCTCCTTCACATGGATATCTTTGGCCCTCCTCCTTTGATAGTCTTGGGGGAAGAAAATATAGCTTGGTGATTGTGGATGATTACTCAAGATATACATGGGTATACATCTTCAAGAGGAAGAGTGAGACCCAGCAAACCGTCATCGACTTTGCTAATGAAGTTCAATGTCAACATGAAGCAAAGATATTGATGATTAGAAGTGCCAATGGCACCGAGTTCAAGAACTACACCTTGGATGAGTTTCTTAGTGATGAGGGGATCAAGCACCAGTATGCCGCACCCTATACCCCTCAAAAAAATGGTGTTGCGGAGAGGAAGAACTAGACGTTGATGGATGCGGCAAGGACCATGATGGTGGATGTTGGAGTCTAGGATCTGCATCCAAGAAACTTCTCCAAGAACTAGGGTTCGGACTCTAGGGGGCTTTGCTTGGTGACCTATGACCCGACAACAACTACAGCAAGACCACGACGAGCGCACTCACTCATACTGGACAAGAAGGGGACGCGCGAGCTACCCAGGTTCGGGCCACCATGAGGTGTAATACCCTGTTCCTTCCTGTGTTGGATTGCTCTGTAATGGAGAGCTTGTGGCTCAAGGTGTTGGAAATATGCCCTAGAGGCAATAATAAAGTGGTTATTATTATATTTCCTTGTTCATGATAATCATTTATTATCCATGCTATAATTGTATTGATTGGAAACTCAAATACATGTGTGGATGCATAGACAACAACATGTCCCTAGTGAGCCTCTACCGGACTAGCTCGTTGATCAAAGATGGCTATAGTTTCCTATCCATAGACAAGAGTTGTCATTTGATAACGGGATCACATCATTAGGAGAATGATGTGATGGACAAGACCCAAACTGTAAGCGTAGCATATGATCGTATCAAGTTTATTGCTATCTTTTTCTACATGTCAAATATCTGTTCCTATGACCATAAGATCATGCGACTCACTAAAACCGAAGGAGTATCTTGTGTGTATCAAACATCGCAATGTAACTGGGTGACTATAAAGATGCTCTACAGGTATCTCCAAGGGTGTATTTTGAGTTGGCATGGATCAAGACTGGGATTTGTCACTCTGTATGACGGAGAGGTATCTTAGGGCCCACTCGGTAATACATAATCACAATGAGCTTGCAAGTAATGTGACTAAAGAGTTAGCCACGAGATCTTGTATTACAAAACAAGTAAAGAGACTTGCCGGTAACGAGATTGAACTAGGTATGGAGATACCGACGATCGAATCTCACGCAAGTAACATACCGATGGACAAAGGGAACTTCATACGGGATTAGCTGAATCCTTGACATTGAGGTTCGATCGATAAAGATGTTCGTAGAATATGTAGGAACCAATATGGATATCCAGGTCACGCTATTGGTTATTGACCGTAGAGGTGTCTCGGTCATGTCTGCATAGTTCTCGAACCCGTAGGGTCTACACACTTAACGTTTGGTGACAATCTAAGTATAGTTGAGTTATTATGTTGGTGACTGAAGGTTGTTTGGAGTCCCGGATGAGACCCCGGACATGACGAGGAACTCCAAAATGGTCCGGAGGTGAAGATTGATATATAGGACGAAGGGAATCAGTGTCTGGAAGTGTTTCGGGAGGTACCGGGTTATCGCCAGAAGACCGAA
>NC_041383.1:143173142-143201209 GCF_002162155.2 Triticum dicoccoides | reverse complement strand
AAGGGGGCACACCACCCAACAAGGGGCTGGGCGCCACCCCAAACCCTATCCCACTCGGCCAGGTGGGTTGGGGCGCCCCCTAGGGCAGCTGCCCCCTGGCTTGGGAGGCAAGGCACCTAGGGGGTGCCTCCCCTGTCGGTTCAATATCCAGCGTATCTTGTAGTAGGGGTCCTAAGCTAGGTGTCTGGGAGCGATGGTAACATGGACACGGGGTTTTACCCAGCTTTGGGCTCTCTTGATGAGATAATACCCTACATGCTGCTTTTGATTGTATTCATATGGGTGTAGTACAGAGTATATGTATCTACCACGAGATTATAGTAATGAATGTGAGATTATATATTGACTAGCCCGGCCACGGTTTATATATGCACCGTAGGCCTAGGGTTTAGAGGAGTCCTTATCTTGGGCGCCAAGTCTTGTAGAATCCTCCTTGTATGCGGCATCGGCTGTCCGAACTGGCCCAATAGTGAACCGCCATGGGGGTCCTCGGCCCAATCCAGCTGGTGGGGAGATGACGTGGTGAGTAACCCCTAGTCCAGGACACTGTCAGTAGCCCCTAAACCGGTCTTCAAGTTGGGGACGCTCCTCGATTCTTCCGAACTGTTCTTCATCTTCGGTCGTCGGTCTTGAAAACTGGTTCAACAAATCTTCTCATCTTTGATCTTGAGGATCACCGAAGTGCATCCGAAGAGTTTACACGTCAGGTATCCGAGGAGTCCCTTTAAGTTTCCGGCCTTTATCAATGCCCTATTATTTTTACGCCACACCACGGGTTTGAAGTTGTTCCTGGGCGGCAGTGTCCTCTTGCATCCGAGCTCCAACGCCGGACTGCATTCGAGGTATCTTTTGCAGCCGAGCACTAACGCCGGACCGCTTCCAAGCTCCAACGCCAGAAAGTATCCGAGCTCCAACGCCGGACTATATCCGAAGAGTATTGTTATAGTCGAGCTCCAATGCCGAACTGCATCCGAGCTCCAGCGCCGGACTGTATCTGAGCTCCAACGCCGGACTATGTCCAAGCTCCAACGCTGAACTATGTCCGAGGTGTCATAGATAACCTTGGTTCAAAAAAGTGTTAGCCGAGCTTAATGCCGGAAATGCCCTCTAAGGAGCCAGCCACTTGCATCCGAGCTATATGCCGAACTGCTTCCGAGGTGGCTCAGCACCTCGGTCATGGGCTGATTGTTTGCGGATTTTATTTCCGATGCGTATAAATTTATTTGTTGACGAGATGTATTGACATTATCCCTCAAGGTGTTTATCGGCCTAAAATCCAAGATGCACCTGAAGGAAAACATAAAACTGCCTGGTAGCCCCTGAGACCCAGATCGTGAAATCGGCCTGAGGTTCAACTCCTAGCTCAACAGCATACATAGGAATAGAAACACAGTGTAATATATTAGAGGTAATAGTGATCGGCGGACGGGCCCCTGAGAGAGGGTCGTGAGAAGTCGCCGTGATATCAGCTTGATGCCGGATAAGTCCCATATGGTACTTATTGTCGTCCGAAGACGGCTTGTCCATAGTTCGGTTATGCCGAACACTGAGCACTTTGAATTTTCTGCAGTGAATAGGCAATGCAGTAGCCCCCGAGACACTGGTCGGGTGGCAACACCAGATTAGGGGATTGATGTGCCCCTTTAATATTTGTAAATAATGAGCGCCAAGCCCAGTAGCCCCCGAGCCTTAATGTGGGCATGGGTGGCCGAATTAAGGATCGATATCTGTTTGACAGAAAATTTTGTTGTGTTTAACACAAGCTTCTCGGAAAGAGAATACAGATCTCTTAAAAGAGTTTAGAGCTGGTCGAAATCCGAGCTCGCCAAGGTTGGCCCCAAGGGGTTTAAAAGATGGATTGCAGTAAATGGATTTTACTCGCAATTTTTATGTGTAATGATTCTATGTATCCGAGTACTTTTCATCACTAATGCTCAAATCCGCATTGTACAAAACTTTGTTGACCGACCATCGGCTTCAACCTCCTCGGCCAGTAGATGGGGAGTGTTTGTCCTACTTTATAAAGCCGTTATAAGGGCAAAGTTTTATGGCAAACAAGGCAATCCGGTCATATGGTTTTATAAACAAAGGTACACGGAGAGATATGTTATATTACGTTTTAACGTAAGAAACATCTTCCAAAGAAAATAGTCCCGCTATCGGTTCCTTTCTTTGGGTCGTCATGCTTATCATGATCATGAAAACTCACCTCCGATCAATGTGGGAGGAAAATATTGAGGATTTAGTTCGGCGAAAGTTCCCAAACTCTATGGTATTAATGAACTAAATTTTTTACTTCCGTCATTGCGACCAATGTGATCCTTTAAGATTGCTAGCTTTCGGCTTCACCCAGTCTGAGGTACTAACTTGGATGACCCAGTAGTAACAATCACAGAGGTGATCCCTTTACCGCCTAGCCGAACAATCGGGAACGTAGGGGTAAGCACAGGAGCTAGGCAACCTAGCTTGGACAAAATCTTCAGTCAAATTGATGCATATGTATGGCTTTATAACAATGATTACGGAGGGCAACCTTTGTATATTAAATATAAACGCCGATGATATGTTTATTCTGACTCTGTTGCGACCGTTTATCAGTTGAAAGTGGCCCGTCGTCGGCTTCCAGCCCATTGTAGATGCTACACAGGGTGTTTTCGCAATAACAAAACAACCCTTAGCCGACGTCTCGATGCCCGAAGGCGGTTGTGTTAGCGGGAACGAGGCAATCAAATATGCAGGCTTTATAACTTTCACTTAGTCATAGGAACTTTAAACTGGGGAAGCTAGCTATGAGCCCCCGATTAGTGTTCGACGACAGCCGAGGTCAAGCCATAAACACTTCGGCCAACGTTATGAATGGCCCATCATTTAACATAGTCATCGGATCGCCGACCAGTTTACGCTTATTATGACAGTCAGTTTTCGGCTTTCTCCACTGAGGTGCTTAACCATGCGAGCTGGAAGCACAATCGTAGTGGTTCTCCCGTTGCACACCTAGCCGAACAAAGCGGAACATAGGAGGCAAGCACAGGAGCCGAGCAACCCAACTATTGACCAAAGACACAATTCGAAACCGATGCATATATAGCAATATCCGAGAATGTTTTCACCGAATATCTAAAGGTGTCCGGCGTTGCACTGCGAGACTTATGCGGGAAACACACAAAAAGTTTAAAAGTGCCATAGGCTTGGAAAACCCAACAATTTAGTAAAAAATTGACGTTCGAATTAGATCAAGTGTTCGGTGCCAATCCGAAAATTGGTCAAAAAAGGGGTGCTTCTGTCGTGCATTAATATGACACATCCGATCTCAAGACCTCAGGCGGGTCAGCCCATGGCTGTAACCTCCTATCCCGAAGGCGGAGTACTGCTCGTTAGGCCAGTTTGGTGAACTAAACTCGAACAACTTTGAGAGAGAGACTAGGCTCCCTGGCCATTGACCACACACTCGCGTCGAAAAAAGGAGTGATAGAAAAAGATTTTGCAATGACCAAGAAGAAAACATTTATTATAAAACGGATCATACTAATTTAAGAGCCCCCGAGTGACTTGGGCAAAAGAATTTTATGTATAATGATTGTATGACGGAAGTACTTATATCATATCTGTGTTCACCCGAACTTTAAACGCGTCTTAACCAACCATCGGCTTCTCCCTGTTCGGTCAAGGACCGAAAAGTGTTATGTACTCCACCTGTCGAGAATATCGATGGTGTTTCCCATATCCAGGCAATCAGGCCATAAGGCTGTAACAGACAAAGCGTGCTCAGGGAACTTATGCTATATTACTGACGAAGTGTAAGAAGCATCTTCAAAGAAAATAGTACCTCCACCGGTACCTTTCTTCGGTTGCTCATTGTTACTATGAGACTTGTGCAATAGATTTTTTGTACTCATGAGTTCCGTTGTGTGCCGACCATAATTGAAAACAATAAGAGTGCTCTTTCGGCTTCACCCAGTCTGAGGTCCGAGCTTGGATGACCCGTTCGTGACAATCGCAGAGGTGCTCCCTTTACTCCCTAGCCGAACAATCGGGAACGTAGGGGTAAACACAGGAGCAAGGCAACCCAGCTTGCGGAACACTTAAGTCAACATGGTGCATATTGTGGCGTAATACACGAACAAGGAATGGAATCATACAAGTATAATCATATGCAAGAGGAAAGGCTTCATAAAGGAAGCCCCCAAGCAAACGGGGTATCTGAATTTGTGTGTCACAAACAAAGTTTTGACAAGGAAGTTTTCACAAAGAACTTTTTGCCAATAATGCTTGGTCGAACCGAACAAAATTTAAAATTGAAAATTCTGAGCATAAAAGCGACTTAGCTGGTTAATGTGCTCGGTGTTGATGTACGGCCCGAGCATACGGTGGGACAAGGTCCCAGCCCCCAAGCCGGTCCCGGGGTGGCGGAGCGAAGAGCTCGATACTCCGAAGTGGCAACATAGCACGGCCAATGCAGGCCCGTAGTGTGACGCCGAAGTCCCCGGCGTGGATTAATGAAGTGATGACGAAGCCCTCGGTCCAACCGAGGTGACGTGGTGCGTCGGTATGCAGAGGTGACAGTGCTGCCCGATCCGGATCCTTTATCTATGCACAGAAAATAGTGCAAGTCGGAGATAACAGGAGTAATAATAAAATTAGAAAAATCTTGCATAATTAATAATTTATGCAAAGTGAGTAATAAAATGCATATGGCTTGTGTGCCGAACACTCAATGAGGTAGAGCTCTCTCAACGATGCCGAAGTCCCCAAGGCAACCGAACACGTCGGTATGGCAACACGACCAACAAGGTGATCATGCGAGCCGATTTACGCTGATTGGGACGACGGCGTCGGCTTGCCGAAGAGACCACGTGACATAGTCGAAGTCCATTACCGAACCACCATGTGACCATCGTTAATGTGACCACCTTTTGGTAGACCTGCGTACAGATGATGGAACAAACCAGAGTAATAATTCCTTGGAAAAAATAAACCCAAACAAGCAAAAATTACTAGGATAAATAGCACCTGGTTTATTTGTTGTAGCAATCCAAAGAAAGGTGACTCCAAAAATTGGGACTCGATCCGCACACCCATTGCCTGATGGGCGATAAAGCGACGGCATGGCGATGCTGGCAAAGGTTGGCTTGCCGAGACAAAGCCCTCGGTCCAGCTAACGTGACGAAGCTGGTTGGCTGGTGACGACAAAGTCACCGGAGTATGTTGATGAAGAAATAGCCAAGTCCCCGGTCCAGCCGAGGTGACGGAGCAGGTCGGTGAGGAGATGTTGCAGCTGCCATGTCAGCCGAGGTGTTGAAGCAGGTCGGCGTGATGGACATCGGCTTGAAGAAACAATAGTGCGGCCATGCTGACGCAGGTCGTGACTTGTGATGCAGTCAATGCCAGCTTGATGAAGTGACCATGCGGCGATGCCGGTGTGCCTGCTCCGTGTAATTCGTGGGGCAGCGATGTTGGTGATGATTTATCCTTTGCGATGCCGAACTCTTGTTCGGCTTGCCGAGATGATGATCGAAGAAGTTGAGCTCGTCTCAACAAAGCGGCGACGTGTCTAGCGCAGGTCGGCAGCCGTGGAGCCATATTGCCGGACTGGTTTGACACCAGCGTGAAGATTACCTCGGAGGAGGCTTAAATTTTTATGGATACATGTTTAAAAACAACGCACAATACCCTAGAAAAAAGAATTCCTTCAAAAGGGTTGTCCAATATTCCGTTCATGAAGAAACATGAACTCGGGTTGGATTCGTATTCACGTAGAAAACAGATCCGAAAATTGGTCCACTCATCGGAAGGTTCCCGGAGTTTGGACCGTCGGGTCGAGCTGAAATATGGAGAGGTGGTATATATGGGAATTCCACAGCAGATGAACGGTTGGATCTTCCAAAGGACCTCCGAGCTGGGCTCTGGAGACCACACCCTAAACTTGTCCAGATTCCCGTCCAGATTTGACAGGGCTCCGGTATATCGTAGATTGCCAGATATTCCTCCATCGAAACTCGACGAAATTTGGCATGGTTGTTGTACACTTAATTCCTCACAATTCCACCGAAGAAATCATCAAAGCTATGCTCAAGGAGGTGGTGGCAGCGGATACAAGTTTGCTATTCAGAAAAAACAGCACGGTCGCCCGAGGGCAGTGTTGACGTTGAGCCCCCGAGCTCCATGGATGATTATTCCATGATCATGATAGAGATCAGAGTTGATGTTGACGAAGGCCCTCTTCCAAATATGATGATTGGAGGTAGGGCACATTCCTTGGTTAAGCCAAGGTGGCCAGTCGAGCCGGCAACAAAAGATGCCGACATCGACCATAAAGCTCGGCTCCGATGCGTAGATCGCCCCGGAGACGATTCGAATTCCCATTGCCCCGTGGCGACCGCCAGCAGGCTCTCAATGAAAGCACCAATCTCGGTTCAATATCTGGCGTATCTCGTAGTAGGGGTCCTAAGCTAGGCGTCTGGGAGCGATGGTAACATGGACACGGGGTTTTACCCAGCTTCGGGCTCTCTTGATGAGATAATACCCTACATGCTGCTTTTGATTGTATTCATATGGGTGTAGTACAGAGTATATATATCTACCACGAGATTGTAGTAATGAATGTGAGATTGTCTATTGACTAGCCTGGCCACGGTTTATATATGCACCGTAGGCCTAGGGTTTAGAGGAGTCCTTGTCTTGGGCGCCAAGTCTTGTAGAATCCTCCTTGCATGCGGCATGGGCTATCCGAACTGGCCCAATAGTGAACCGCCATGGGGGTCCTCGGCCCGATCCAGCTGGTCGGGAGACGACGTGGTGAGGACCCCCTAGTCCAGGACACTATCATCCCCCTTGGTGGCCGCAACCCCACCCTAGGGAAAACCCTAGGGTGCCTCCCCTCCTCCCTCCCCCTATATATAGAGGTGGAGAGGGAGGGTAGCCGCACCCATCATTACCACGGTGCTGCACTTCCTCTCCCTCGTAGTCCTTCTTCTGCTCCGCTAGGCTTGGCGAAGCCATGCTGAGATTTCTCCACCACACTGGTATAGTGAGGTGCTATACAAACGGTTTTTAACCCTTTTCCGCGACGGTGTTCGGAATCGTCGCCAAGTGAGTGATAGCGATACGGGGTCCTTCCCACATGACCTAGAAACCGCCGGGGATATGCTCTCCTGGCACACACGCTCGGCAAAATGAGGTCGTGTGCGACCGATGAGCGCTCAAATATGGTTATACGTATAGTAGTGCTAAAAAATACAATTATACAGGCGAAATAGATTCGGGTCGTAAGTACATCCCACACACTCAGTCCCTGCTAAACGTTTCCGTTCGTATGTACATTCCACACAGTCAATCCAAGGAATACGTTTTCATTAGTATGTACATCCCACACAATTAATCCAAGAAGTACCTATCGCATGCGTTCTTCTATGACCAAACGTTTGCGATGCGCACAACATCACAAACAGTACATAATTTCGAAGCGTGTGTGATAAGGTGACTATCACAAACATTTAATAAGAAAGAACCGTGTGCGATGCTGTTGTTAATCACACATGTTTTTTCTTGGCTAATCGTGTGCGCAGTGGAGATTGATCGCACACGTAGTGGATCCTAGAAACGTGTCTGATCTCCATGTCTATCACAGACGTTTCACTTTCTCAAACCGTGTGTAGTGTAATACCTAATTATTCCCTTATTTAAAAATCACATGTTTTGAATTTGAAAGTAGGCAATCAATTATTTCATATCCAACCATGTCTATTACAAATATAGGTTCAACCACGAATGCATAATTCAATGCACAGGTACATATACTGAAGAACTACAAAAGCACCAAGTAAACAATGATGAACCACAGTTGTACTAAAGACTGCAAAGAGAGAGGCAAAAGACATTCTGGTTGCTGGAGAAGGCGAAGCGGAATGCCCATATAGTGCCCTCCTCCATGCGTAATGCACGCACGACTCTAGGCCAACCCCTTGTGATGGTTGCCCATCCATCCTTCACTGTCTTCATTACGACTTCTCAATGCTCGTTGTAGTCTGGATGAAATACTTTAACCTTCATTGCATGTCCACCAATCATGTACATTGCAAGGTAATCTTGAGCGAGCTGCTTCGGGAACCACTATGAACAAAAAAGATTCAGACATTGTTGCCTAACAACTCATTATGGTCAGTAAAAAGAGAAGGCTGCAGAGTTTGTAGTTACCATCCTACAGCTCACTGTTGTGTTTGATTGAGCATAAAAAATTAATTTGCTTGCCACCATTCGTATCTTTTTGCTAGTAATCCTTATCAGCTTCCTCTCTTGATGCTTGTTCATGAATATCTCATTGCCCCATACGCAAAAAGGGTCGATGCGTGGATCCTTGCCAAGGGCATATGTACCTACAAGCAACAAGTCAATGTTAGAAGCTAACAAGTGTCCAAGCCTGGATCTATATGCACTACATTATGGAACGATGGGGGGAGTACAAGCCGAGGGATGAAGCTAACCTCGGCGGAGAATGGTGTCCAATCCCGTTCTTGTCCTGCATAAGTAGTGGAAAGGCATGATAAGTACATCAACCTTAACATCAGGCAAATATAGCAAAGGTAAACAACATCATCTCCAAATGATAGCTTGAATGTGTTGGTTTTAGCATGCTGTTAAAGCAGATATAAAATGGAAGGCAATGTTACCGACAGCAGGCTTAACAGCCATCAAATATTGCAATTCAAACTGGTATTATTGAAAATGAATAGAACATAGGTAATGCTTAAACATCACACTGGATAAATGTGTAAAACTGAAATAAAGGGCATGTGTTAACTACACCAGGCATAACTAGAACCAAATATAGCCGTTCAAACTGGTATTGATGCAGTCGAGCAGCACACACTACTGCAGGATGCTGCTAACGTGACACTACGATCAGAGACCCTTCGACGAAACTGTGTGTGATGCCATAATCGCAAACGGTGGTGTAAAAAAATCATCAAAAAAGGTGCAAAACATTTGCGATGACGGATGCATCAAACACGGTTCAGATTTTAGTTCCATGTGCGATGCAGGGCATACGGTTGATCTAGCCAAACTATTTGCGATTAGACAGAACAACAGAAATGGGCAGCCATATCAATGCGTGTGCGATATATGGCATTGTTGGAAATATGCCCTAGAGGCAATAATAAATTAGTTATTATTATATTTCCTTGTTCATGATAATCGTTTATTATCCATGCTATAATTGTATTGATAGGAAACTCAGATACATGTGCGGATACATAGACAACACCATGTCCCTAGTAAGCCTCTAATTGACTAGCTCATTGATCAATAGATGGTTACAGTTTCCTGACCATGGACATTGGATGTCATTGATAACTGGATCACATCATTAGGAGAATGATGTGATGGACAAGACCCAATCCTAAGCCTAGCACAAAGATCGTAGTTCGTATGCTAAAGCTTTTCTAATGTCAAGTATCTTTTCCTTAGACCATGAGATTGTGCAACTCCCGGATACCGTAGGAATGCTTTGGGTGTACCAAACGTCACAACGTAACTGGGTGACTATAAAGGTGCACTACAGGTATCTCCGAAAGTGTCTGTTGGGTTGGCACGAATCGAGACTGGGATTTGTCACCCCGTGTGACGGAGAGGTATCTCTGGGCCCACTCGATAGGACATCATCATAATGTGCACAATGTGACCAAGGGGTTGATCACGGGATGATGTGTTACAGAACGAGTAAAGAGACTTGCCGGTAACGAGATTGAACAAGGTATCGATATATCGACGATCGAATCTCGGGCAAGTATAATACCGTTAGACAAAGGGAATTGTATACGGGATTGATTGAGTCCTTGACATCGTGGTTCATCCAATGAGATCATCGTGGAACATGTGGGAGCCAACATGGGTATCCAGATCCCGCTGTTGGTTATTGACCGGAGAACGCCTCGGTCATGTCTACATGGTTCCCGAACCCGTAGGGTCTACACACTTAAGGTTCGATGACGCTAGGGTTGTAAAGGAAGTTTGTATGTGGTTACTGAATGTTGTTCGGAGTCCCAGATGAGATCCCGGACGTCACGAGGAGTTCCGGAATGGTCCGGAGGTAAAGATTTATATATGGGAAGTCCTGTTTTGGTCACCGGAAAAGTTTCGGGTTTTATCGGTAACGTACCGGGACCACCGGGAGGGTCCACCAAGTGGGGCCACCGGCCCTGGAGGGCTGCATGGGCCAAGTGTGGGAGGGGACCAGCCCCAGGTGGGCTGGTGCGCCCCCCATAAGGGCCCAAGGCGCCTAGGGTTTGGGGAGGGGGTGCTTCCACCTAACTTGGGGGGCAAGTTTCCCCTCTCCCCTCCCTTGGCCGCCACCCTTAGATGGGATTGGGGCTGCCGCACCCCTTGGGGTGGAAACCCTAGAGGGGGCGCACCCCCTTCCCTCTCCCCTATATATAGTTGAGGTCTTGAGGGCTGCCAACACATGAGTTTTCACCTCTCCCTGGCGCAGCCCTACCTCTCTTCTTCCTCCTCTCCCACGGTGCTTGGCGAAGCCCTGCAGGATTGCCACGCTCCTCCATCACCACCACGCCGTTGTGCTACTGCTGGATGGAGTCTTCCTCAACCTCTCCCTCTCACCTTGCTGGATCAAGGCATGGGAGACGTCACCGGGCTGTACGTGTGTTGAACGCGGAGGTGCCGTCCGTTCGGCACTAGGATCTCCGGTGATTTGGATCACGACGAGTACGACTCCTTCAACCCCGTTCTCTTGAACGCTTCCGCTTAGTGATCTACAAGGATATGTAGATGCACTCTCCTTCCCCTCGTTGCTGGTTTCTCCATAGATAGATCTTGGTGACACGTAGGAAAATTTTGAATTTCTGCTACGTTCCCCAACAGTGGTATCAGAGCTAGGTCTATTGCGTAGATTCTTTGCACGAGTAGAACAAAAAGTAGTTGTGGGCGTTGATTTTGTTCAATATGCTTACCGTTACTAGTCCAATATTGTTTCGACGGTATTGTGGGATGAAGCGGCCCGGACCGATGTTACACGTACACTTACGTGAGACAGGTTCCACCGACTGACATGCACTTGGTGCATAAGGTGGCTAGCGGGTGCCAGTCTCTCCCACTTTAGTCGGAACGGTTTCGATGAAAAGGGTCCTTATGAAGGGTAAATAGCAATTGGCATATCACGTTGTGGTTTTGCGTAGGTAAGAAACGTTCTTGCTAGAAACCCATAGCAGCCACGTAAAACATGCAAACAACAATTAGAGGACGTCTAACTTGTTTTTGCAGGGTATGCTATGTGATGTGATATGGCCAAGAAGAATGTGATGAATGATATGTGATGTATGAGATTGATCATGTTCTTATAATAGGAATCACGACTTGCATGTCGATGAGTATGACAACCGGCAGGAGCCATAGGAGTTGTCTTAATTTATTGTATGACCTGCGTGTCATTAAACAACGCCATGTAATTACTTTACTTTATTTCTAACCGGTAGCCATAGTAGTAGAAGTAATAAGTTGGCGAGACAACTTCATGGAGACACGATGATGGAGATCATGATGATGGAGATCATGGTGTCATGCCGGTGATGATGATGATCATGGAGCCCCGAAGATGGAGATCAAAAGGAGCAAAAAATGATATTGGCCATATCATATCACTATTTGATTGCATGTGATGTTTATCATGTTTATGCATCTTATTTGCTTAGAACGACGGTAGTAAATAAGATGATCCCTCATTAAAATTTCAAGAAAGTGTTCCCCCTAACTGTGCACCGTTGCGAAAGTTCGTCGTTTCTAAGCACCACGTGATGATCGGGTGTGATGGATTCTTATGTTCACATACAACGGGTGTAAGCCAGATTTACACACGCGAAACACTTAGGTTGACTTGACGAGCCTAGCATGTACAAACATGGCCTCGGAACACAAGAGACTGAAAGGTCGAGCATGAGTTGTATAGTAGATACGATCAACATGAAGATGTTCACCGATGATGACTAGTCCGTCTCACGTGATGATCAGACACGGCCTAGTTGACTCGGATCATGTAATCACTTAGATGACTAGAGGGATGTCTATCTAAGTGGGAGTTCATAAGATGAACTTAATTATCCTGAACATAGTCAAAAGATCTTTGCAAATTATGTCGTAAGTTCGCACTTTAGTTCCACTGTTTAGATATGTTCCTAGAGAAAATATAGTTGAAAGTTGACAGTAGCGATTATGCGGACAGTAGAAAGCTTATGTCCTTAATGCACCGCTCAGTGTGCTGAACCCCAAACGTCGTTTGTGGATGTTGCGAACATCGTACATACACGTTTTGATAACTACGTGATAGTTCAGTTAAACGGTTTAGAGTTGAGGCACCAAAGACGTTTTCGAAACGTCGCGGAACATATGAGATGTTTTCGAGGGCTGAAATTGGGATTTCAGGCTCGTGCCCACGTCAAGAGGTATAAGACCTCTGACAATTTTCTTAGCCTGCAAACTAAGGGAGAAAAGCTCAATCGTTGAGCTTGTGCTCAGATTGTCTGAGTGCAACAATCACTTGAATCGAGTGGGAGTTGATCTTCCAGATGAGATAGTGATGTTTCTCCAAAGTCATTGCCACCAAGCTGCTAGAGCTTCGTGATGAACTATAACATATCAGGGATAGATATGATGATCCTTGAGGTATTCACGATGTTTGACACCGCGAAAGTAGAAATCAAGAAGGAGCATCAATTGTTGATGGTTGGTGAAACCACTAGTATCAAGAAGGGCAAGGGCAAGAAGGGATACTTCATGAACGGCAAATCAGCTGCTGCTCCAGTGAAAAAACCCAAGGTTGAACCCAAACCCGAGACTAAGTGCTTCTGTGATAAGGGGAATAGTCACTAGAGCGGAATTACCCTAGATACTTGGTAGATGAGAAGGCTAGCAAGGTCGATAGAAGTATATTGGATATACATTATGTTAATGTGTACTTTACTAGTACTCCTAGTAGCACCAGGGTATTAGATACCGGTTCGGTTGCTAAGTGTTAGTAACTCAAAATAAAGGAGCTACGGAATAAACGGAGACTAGCTAAAGGTGAGCTCACGATATGTGTTGGAAGTATTTCCAAGTTTGATGTGATCAAACATCGCATGCTCCCTCTACCATCAAGATTAGTATTAAACCTGAATAATTGTCATTTGGTGTTTGCGTTGAGCATAGACATGATTGGATTATGTCTATCGCAATACGGTTATTCATTTAAGGAGAATAATGGTTACTCTGTTTATTTGAATAATACCTTCAATGGTCTTGCACCTGAAACGAATGGTTTATTGAATCTCGATCGTAGTGATACACATTTTCATGCCAAAAGATATAAGATAGTAATGATAGGACCACTTACTTGTGGCACTGCCATGTAAGTCATATTGGTATGAACGCATGAAGAAGCTCCATGTTGATGGATCTTTGGACTCACTCGTTTTGAAAAGTTTGAACATGCGAGCCATGTCTATTGGTGTATACGCATGAAGAAACTCCATGCAGATGGACCGTTTGGACTCACTTGATTTTGAATCACTTGAGACATGCAAATCATACCACATGGGCAAAATGACTGAAAAGCCTCTTTTTCAGTAAGATGGAACAAGATAGTAACTTGTTGGAAGTAACACATTTTGATGTGTGCAGTCCAATGAGTGCTGAGGCATGCAGTGAATATCGTTATGTTCTTACTTCACAGATGATTCGAGTAGATGTTGAGTATATTACTTGATGAAACACAAGTCTGAATTATTGAATGGTTCAAGTAATTTCAGAGTGAAGTTGAAGATCATCGTGACAAGAGGATAAAATGTCTATGATATGATCATAAAGATGAGTATCTGAGTTACAAGCTTTGGCACACAATTAAGACATTGTGGAAATTGTTTCACAATTAATACCGCCTGGAACACCATAGTGTGATGGTGTGTCCGAACATCATAGTTGCACCCTGTTGGATATGGTGCGTACCATGATGTCTCTTATCGAATTACCACTATCGTTCATGGGTTAGGCATTAGAGACAACCGCACTCACTTTAATAGGGCACCACTTAATTCCATTGAGACGACACCGTTTGAACTATGGTTTGGAGAAACCCAAGTTGTCGTTTCTTAAAAGTTTGGGGCTGCGACACTTATGTGAAAAAGTTTCAGGTTGATAAGCTCGAACCCAAAGCGGATAAAATGCATCTTCATAGGACACCCAAAAAACAGTTGGGTATACCTCCTAATTCAGATCCGAAAGCAATAGGGATTGTTTCTTGAATCGGGTCCTTTCTCGAGAAAAGTTTGTCTCGAAAAGTTGAGTGGGAGGATGGTGGAGACTTGATGAGGTTATTGAACCATCACTTCAACCAGTGTGTATCAGGGCACATGAAGTTGTTCCTGTGGCACCTACACCAATTGAAGTGGAAGCTTATGATAGTGATCATGAAGTTTCGGATCAAGTCACTACCGTACCTCGTAGAGTGACAAGGATACGTACTACTTCAGAGTGGTACAGTAATCCTGTCTTGAAGGTCATGTCGCTAGACAACAATGAACCTATGAGCTATGGAGAAGCGATGGTGGGCCCAAATTCCAACAAATGGTTAGAAGCCATGAAATCCGAGATAGGATCCATGTATCAGAACAAAGCATGGACTTTGGTGGACTTGCCTGATGATCGGCAAGTCATTGAGATAAATGGATCTTTAAGAAGAAGACGGACATGGACGGTAATGTCATCGTCTATGAAGCTCGACTTGTGGTGAAGAGTTTTTCACAAGTTCAAGGAGTTGACTACGATGAGATTTTCTCATCCGCAGCGATGCTTAAGTCCATCGGAATCATGTTAGCATTAGCTGCATTTATGAAATCTGGCAGATGGATGTCAAAACGAGTTTCCTTACCAGTTTTTGTAAGGAAAGGTTGTATGTGATAAAATCAGAAAGGTTTTGTCGATCCTAAGGATGCTAAAAGGTATGCTAGCACCAGCGATCCTTCTAGGGACTGGAGTAAGCATCTCGGAGTTGGAATGTACACTTTGATGAGATGATCAAAGATTTTGGATTTATACAAAGTTTATGAGAAACTTGTATTTCCCAAGAAGTGAGTGGGAGCACTATAGAATTTCTGATGAGTATATGTTGTTGACATATTGTTGATCAGAAATGATGTAGAATTTCTGGAAAGCATATAGGGTTATTTGAAAGATGTTTTTCAATAGAAAACCTGGATTAAGCTACTTGAACATTGAGCATCAAGATCTATAAGGATAGATCAAAATGCTTAATAATACTTTCAAATGAGCACGTACCTTGACATGATCTTGAAAGTGTTCAAGATGGATCAGTCAAAGAGGAGTTCTTGCCTGAGTTGTAAGGTACGGAGTTAAGACTTATGGCTCGACCACGGCAGAAAAGAGAGAAAGGACGAAGGTCGTCCCCTATGCTTTAGACGTAGGCTCTATAGTCTGCTATGCTAAGTACCGCACCTGATGTGTGCCTTGCCACAGATCTGGCAAGAGGGTACAAAGGTGATCAAGGAGTGGTTCACCAGATAGCGGTCAAAATTATTCTTAGAGGAATAAGGATTTGTTTCTCGATTATGGAGGTGATAAAGAGTTCGGCGTAAAGGGTTATGATGATGCAAGCTTTAACACCTATCCGAATGACTCTGAGTAGCAAACCGGATACGTATAGTGGAGAAACCATTTGGAATAGCTCCAAGTGGAGAGTGGTAGCAACATTTACAATATGACCTAGAGATTTGCGAAGTACATACGAATCTGAATGTTGCAGACCTATTGACTAAAACCTCTCTCAAGCAAAACATGATCAAACCCCAGAACTCATTGAGTCTTAATCACATGATGATGTGAACTAGTGTAATGACACTAGTAAACTCTTTGGATGTTGGTCACATGGCGATGTGACCTGTGAGTGTTAATCACATGGCGATGTGAACTAGATTATTGACTCTAGTGCAAGTGGGAGACTATTGGAAATATGCCCTAGAGGCAATAATAAATTAGTTATTATTATATTTCCTTGTTCATGATAATCGTTTATTATCCATGCTATAATTGTATTGATAGGAAACTCAGATACATGTGTGGATACATAGACAACACCATGTCCCTAGTAAGCCTCTAATTAACTAGCTCATTGATCAATAGATGGTTACGGTTTCCTGACCATGGACATTGGATGTCATTGATAACGGGATCACATCATTAGGAGAATGATGTGATGGACAAGACCCAATCCTAAGCCTAGCACAAAGATCGTAGTTCGTCTGCTAAAGCTTTTCTAATGTCAAGTATCTTTTCCTTAGACCATGAGATTGTGCAACTCCCGGATACCGTAGGAATGCTTTGGGTGTACCAAACGTCACAACGTAACTGGGTGACTATAAAGGTGCACTACATGTATCTCCGAAAGTGTCTATTGGGTTGGCACGAATCGAGACTGGGATTTGTCACTCCGTGTGACGGAGAGGTATCTCTGGGCCCACTCGATAGGACATCATCATAATGTGGACAATGTGACCAAGGGGTTGATCACGGGATGATGTGTTACAGAACGAGTAAAGAGACTTGCCGGTAACGAGATTGAACAAGGTATCGGTATACCGACGATCGAATCTCGGGCAAGTATAATATCGTTAGACAAAGGGAATTGTATACGAGATTGATTGAGTCCTTGACATCGTGGTTCATCCGATGAGATCATCGTGGAACATGTGGGAGCCAACATGGGTATCCAGATCCCGCTGTTGGTTATTGACCGGAGAACGCCTCGGTCATGTCTACATGGTTCCCGAACCCGTAGGGTCTACACACTTAAGGTTCGATGACACTAGGGTTATAAAGGAAGTTTGTAGGTGGTTACCGAATGTTGTTCGGAGTCCCAGATGAGATCCCGGACGTCATGAGGAGTTTCGGAATGGTCCGGAGGTAAAGATTTATATATGGTAAGTCCTGTTTTGGTCACCGAAAAAGTTTCGGGTTTTATCAGTAATGTACCGGGACCACCGGGAGGGTCCCGGGGGTCCACCAAGTGGGGCCACCGGCCTCGGAGGGCTGCATGGGCCAAGTGTGGGAGGGGACCAGCCCCAGGTGGGCTGGTGCGCCCCCCCACAAGGGCCCAAGGCGCATAGGGTTTGGGGAGGGGGTGCTTCCACCTAACTTGGGGGGCAAGTTTCCCCTCTCCCCTCCCTTGGCCGCCACCCTTAGATGGGATTGGGGTTGCCGCACCCCTTGGGGTGGAAACCCTAGAGGGGGCGCACCCCTTTCCCTATCCCCGATATATAGTTGAGGTCTTGAGGGCTGCCAACACATGAGTTTTCACCTCTCCCTGGCGCAGCCCTACCTCTCTTCTTCCTCCTCTCCCGCGGTGCTTGGTGAAGCCCTGCAGGATTGCCACGCTCCTCCATCACCACCACACCGTTGTGCTGCAGCTGGATGGAGTCTTCCTCAACCTCTCCCTCTCACCTTGCTGGATCAAGGCATGGGAGACGTCACCGGGCTGTACGTGTGTTGAACGTGGAGGTGCCGTCCGTTCGGCACTAGGATCTCCGATGATTTGGATCACGACGAGTACGACTCCTTCAACCCCGTTCTCTTGAACGCTTCCGCTTAGCGATCTACAAGGGTATGTAGATGCACTCTCCTTCCCCTCGTTGCTGGTTTCTCCATAGATAGATCTTGGTGACACGTAGGAAAATTTTGAATTTCTGCTACGTTCCCCAACAGGCATACGGTTCACTTCGATGAACTGTTTGCTATTAGGGACAACAACAGAAATGACCAGCCAGATCAAGGTGTGTGTGATATACGGCATATGGTTCAATCGAATGAACTGTTTTCAATTAGGGAAGAGAACATAAACAATTCAACTTAACAAGATGTGTGTGATACGCGGCAAAAAGGCCCGGAGGTTAATTCGAGAACAAGTACACAGAGGTTAATTTGACATACATGACTTATAAGTTTCACATAAATCATATCACTTTTTTTGCAAAACATTTAATTGCGTTCAATGTATATAATGCTCCGTCCTATTAGTTGAATTAACCTCGAGGTCCATGTTTTGGAAACATGTCGTGAAGTAACCGGATTGACCTTCATTCAAGGCAATCAACATGTGTTCAAAAAACAAAAAATATCAAAAAGTAATGAGATAGACCTTCTTCAAGCCAATCAACATGTGTACAAAAAACATCGAGGCCACTTCCCATTCGGTCACCCATCTGATGACTACTCCAGCCTCAGCAACTTAACTTGGGAGTTCGATGAGCTATCGGTAGGGAAGCTGGTCCTTCCTGCTGTAGGATCCCTCTTTGCATCCTTTATTGGGCACCCTGATGACCGACTATTGCTGCCCAATGGACAATGCCACGTCCCCTGCATGGCAGTTTTTGCAATGGGTAACTGCATCGTCGCGCACGGTTTGAATTATACAAATGTTTGAGATATTAAAGTGGCAGCTATTTTTTCAAAATGCCTTTGTTGGTTGTTATTTGAATGCTCCTTCTCTCAAAATAGACACGAAAAAACCCACATCATGTCGAGTGCCACTCCATGATAGCATGCCAAGTTTCATGTATTTTAGACGAGTTTTGGATTTACTAGAATTTAAATACCAGGTATCTCAATGTTTGCGGCCGAGTGATGGTGGCAGGGTGTTTGACATTCATTCCCATTTCTTGCATGGGACCTAAGCATGCATCCAAGGACAAAGATTTGTTTTTTCAACCAATTTATATGCACTGGAGCATGTGCATGTAGTTCAAATTTGAATTATGCACATAAATGCATTGAAAACTCACTTAATGCATAAAAATGTCCAGACGAACCCTGAAAAATCACAAAAAATAACACAACACTCCTGTTGTTCTATGTTGACACGAGAAAAAAATTGAAAGCAATAAGAGGCAATGGATATCATTTTGTCCCAAAAGGTGGGGCATTCCCTACCGAAACCATCATGCTTGTTGTGAGAAGATCTGGTTTGTGAGAAGCCTATACCCAAACCTGCCCCAAATGGTACAAAAAAATTACCACGACATGTTGATGCCGCTCCATGAGAGCATGCCAATTTCATGAATTTCAAATGAGTTTTGAATTTACTAGAATTTAAAAACTAGGTATCACAATGTTTGCGGCCGAGTTACGGTGGCAGGTTGTTTGACATTCATTCCCATTTCTTGCATGGGACCTAAGCATGCACCCAAGGACAAAGATGTGATTTTTCAACCAATTTATATGTACTAGAGCATGTATGTAGTTCAAATTTGAATTATGCACATAAATGCATTGAAAACTCACTTGATGCATAAAAATGTCCAAACGAACCCTGAAAAATCACAAAAAATAACACAACACTCCTATTGTTCTATGTTGACACGAGAAAAAATTTGAAAGCAATAAGAGGCAATGGATATCATTTCGTCCCCAAAGGTGGGCGTTCCCTACCGAAACCATCATGCTTGTTGTGAGAAGCTCTGGTTTGTGAGAAGCCTATACCCAAACCTGCCCCAAATGGGACAAAAAAATTACCACGACATGTTGATGCTGCTCCATGAGAGCATGCCAAGTTTCATGAATTTCAGACGAGTTTTGGATTTACTAGAATTTAAAAACCAGGTATCTCAATGTTTGCGGCCGAGTGACGGTGGCAGGGTGTTTGACATTCATTCCCATTTCTTGCATGGGACCTAAGCATGCACCCAAGGACAAAGATTTGATTTTTCAACCAATTTATATGCACTGGAGCATGTGCATGTAGTTCAAAATTGAATTATGCACATAAATGCATTGAAAACTCACTTAATGCATAAAAATGTCCAAACGAACCCCAAAAATCACCAAAAATAACACAACCTTGTATTGTTCTATGTTGACACGAGAAAATTTTTGAAAGCAATAAGAGGCAATGGATATCGTTTCGTCCCCAAAGGTGGGGCGTTCCCAACCGAAACCATCATGCTTGTTGTGAGAAGCTCTGGTTTGTGAGATCCTTATGCCCAAACCTGCCCCAAATGGGACAAAAAAATTACCACGGCATGTTGATGCCGTTCCATGATACCATGCCAAGTTTCATGAATTTTAGACGAGTTTTGGATTTACTAGAATTTAAAAACCAGGCATCTCAATGTTTGTGGCCAAGTGACGGTGGCAGGGTGTTTGACATTCATTCCCATTTCTTGCATGGGACGTAAGCATGCACCCAAGGACAAAGATTTGATTTTGCAACCAATTTATATGCACTGGAGCATGTGCATGTAGTTCAAATTTGAATTTTGCACATAAATGCATTGAAAACTCACTTAATGCATAAAAATGTCCAAACGAACCCCGAATAATTCCAATTCTTTTATGACACACATATAGTTGCATGTTCACTGCAGATAAAAGTTTTAGCAATTCAAACACCGTCCATGGCCGCTGTGACCCCATTATGTAATTGAAATCAAGACGAAAAATCAAGTAGATCCCACACAATTTATTAAAAGCAACCATGTGAGATGCATCACAAAATATCTTGGAGCACCGTCGGAGTATAGTACACATATGGCTTACGCGAGAAGGTGCGACGGCTATGGTCCACAACCCACTCTGAATAAGGGGCCGTGTCTGATGACACTTTGCGCGCCAGTTTTTTGGCTGAAGCGATTCTAAATTTTCAGCTTCCGTGGAAATATCTACCTCCACGCCCCCTCCCGCTTACCAAAAGCCACATTTCCCCCCATTCCGCCTTCCTTTCCAAGTTGAAACCTTCACTCCTTGCTTGCAGTGCCGCCTCCTCGCCGGCGACCCTCCTTCACGCTGCTCGGCCTCGCCTATCCAGGCAGGTAATCCACACCCGACCCCCATCCTCCTCCTCCTTCCACATCCCACATGCCCCGACCGCCGGCGTGAGAGCGACACCTTCCACCCAAATCACTGACCCCTCCACCAAATAAGCACCGGCCTAAGCCATGGTGCACGCAGTATAGCCAGGATCTCAAGGAGCATTTGGCAGCGGAGATGCAAATTGCGGCCGCACGCGCGGATGAGGTCGTGATGGCTGCCATTCGTGCCGACCCCCAGATCTTGGAGGAGCACCTCGCCGTCGAGGCCACCGTTGACGCCTCGCAGGCCGACGCCGCGACGCGGTTGGCTGCTTTAAATGGCAGTTCATGGCGTTTTCTCGAGGCCACCGTCGGTGCCTTCGACGAAGACTATGAGGTGTTTTCTCAGCATGCACGTGCTTACCTCATCTCGAGAGCCAGCAGGTCGGTGCCCGGAGCGGCCTAAGCAACTCACCACTACAACGAGGGCACCCACGATGCGGAGGCCTCGCCCTCTTCCATGTCCAAGGAGCCAATCGTCATCGATATCTCCGACAATGAGGAGTAGCTTGTCTTATTAGCTCACTATAAGGACCCATGTTCAGTTTGCTAGCTACTGCCTTTCCTTAACAAATTCTAGTGAATTGCACTATCTACTTTTACCATGCAATCTTCTGCTATAGTGTATATATTCTATATGTAGTGCAATGTGGTGTTCAGTTAACTGCTTGGTTCAATTCTGCAAATGTGATGTTCAATTCTTCAGGGTGCAATATTTCCAAGTTGTTAAGCATGCTTGGTTTGGTTAACTGTCTGATCTTCTATTACGAGTATGTTATATTGTGCAATGTAGTGCTCAGTTAATGTTTGGTTCATTTATTGTGGTGTTTAGTTGACTGCTGGGTTCAATTCTGCAATGCGATGGTTGCGGCTGCATTCTGTTATTGTATACCATGTGAGAAATAAATCAAATTTGGCTATATTAAATACATGATAAACAAATACAATTGCTATATTTACAAGTTGTTAAGCATGCTTGCTTTGGTTAACTGTCTGGTCTTCTATTAGGAGTATGTTATATTGTGTAATGTGGTGCTCAGTTAACGTTTGGTTCATTTGTTGTGGTGTTTAGTTAACTGCTTGGTTCAATTCTGCAATGCGATGTTCAATTGTTGTGGCTGCATTCTGTTATTGTATACCATGTGAGGAATAAATCAAATTTGGTTGCACTTAATACATGAGAAACATATACAAGTACTATACTTCCTAGTTCTTAATCATGCTTGGTTTGAATAAATGGGTTTTCCATGTGGCTTGAATTAATCTGATGAATCTGCAATGTGTTTATTTATCATCAACATATTTTACTGATAGCATGCGGACACTTACTTAACCTGATGACTAACCACCTTATATGTGTTGCAGCGAAACAATGGGAAGCACTGAGGTTTACAAGATGGTACTAAGTATTATACCTTGCCTTTTTTATTCCTTTGCCCCATTTCCAATATAGAGAAGATATTTATGCACATCCTTGTTTTCAGGGTTCACTGATGATTACCTCTCAAACCACCTCTGTTGTCAGGAGGTGAGGAAAGTTTTCATACAACACCCACGGTTCAATATTGAAGTGTTCCTGAACAGGTTGAAGGATGGACGGTCAATCATCCACAGGCACTGGCCTAAAGTTGCAAAGACCTTCAACATGAATGAAGGCTCAATATTCGCCTTCCGATTCAGCAGTTTTCTAGATGAGATGCATCTCTCTATGTACCGTCTATGATGCTAATTTCGAAAGGTTCTAGATGTTGCATGTGAAACTTGCTGCTAGTGCAGTCGTGTAATGGGGTAGCTGAGTGCTGAAGCTATATCGTGTTGTACTCTGATGTATTTCAATTATGAAATCCTGCTTCCTTAATATGGAAATGGAATATATTATGTGCTTAATATGAATGTCAATTAGATTAGTAAATGGATCATTAATAATAGGGCAATTAGCCTGCTAATTGGCCAATTAGCTTGCTAATTGGGTTTTCCTATTGCAAACAGTTATTGAGAAAACATCGTGGGTGATGACCTCAGGCAATGCACACAGTTTCTAGGAATAAACCGTGTTGGATCAATGAACAATCACACATGACATTCTCTTGAAAACTGTTTGCGTTACGCCACCTTGCGCAAATGTTTTCCTTGGAGTGACTGTGTGGGATGTATATACAAACGGAAACATTTAGTGGTGACTAACTGTGTGGGATGTACTTACGACCGGAAATGATTTCGCCTGTATAATTGTATTTTTTAGCACTACTGTACGTATGTTTGTATTTGAGTGCTCGCCGAGCGCACACGACCTCATTTTGCTGAGCATGTGTGCCAGGAGGGCATATCGCCGACGGTTTTTGGGTCATGTGGGAAGGACCCCCCTATCGCCCACACCCGCTAGGTGACGGTTTCGAATGCCGTCGCGGAAAGGGGTTAAAAACCATTTGTATAGCACCGACGCGCACCAGTGAAAATTCCGACTTGCACATAATGAACAACACATTGTGAATGAATGAAATAAACAAACCTCAAAACACAAGCATGTCTCCTTTGTTCTAGAATCTTCCATATCTTAATTGCCCAATTTTTTTTCTAAATGAATTGTCACGATTTATTTTTACTTTATGCTTTACAATGCACAATTCCATGAATCTTAAATTAGATTTTTATATAAAAATAATTGATTTTGAATGAGATGAACTATAAGAATTAAACGAACATCTACATCATGCATATATGACTCAAAGCTTACATGCTATAGTGTGGTATTTATTCATAATTTGGTTACCAAATCTCGTGCGTGCAATGCACGTGTACCTTACTAGTATCAATAGGAAACCATCATGGTCAAACCCTTCTCGTTGTTGGGTCAAAGGGATAGATTGTGTGGCCCCCCCTCATTGTCGGTAAAGGATAATATATATACCCCGGGGAGCCCACAGATATGTGCAGCGTCTATAAACCGCACAAGGGAGACATGCTCGATCAGAACACCCTGCCCCCTATACCCTGCATGCGACCTGAAAAAGGTTTATATAATCACCATGACAGGTTAAGTCAATCATTCTTTTATTTTTTAGAGCAAAAAATAACCAATAAAAATATAGTCTACAAATTAGCAAAACAAGGATCCCAAGGTTTATATAATTGCCATGATAGGTCACTATAGAGATATTTATCTCTGTAATGACCGTGTCATGGCATTTAAATGAAGCTTGAGATATGCAACTTCCCACCGGGTCAACCATCCTTGGACTACTCCAGCCCAAGCACGCTTAACTTCTGCGTTCTATTTGACTAGGCTAGCGGATGGGAAGCCTCCCCTTGCTGATAGGAATTGCATCCTTGCCATTAAGGCGTTTCACGCTGCTCACCCTAAGGGACCTACTCCCTCTTATCACACACATTTGTGCTTTTATAAACTTTGTGCGATATTTACATGGCCGGTGTGTCGCTGCCTAGCCTTCAATGAGCACTGACACTAGTAGCGGGAAAATGA
Organism: Triticum dicoccoides; assembly: GCF_002162155.2. Classification (NCBI taxonomy): domain Eukaryota; kingdom Viridiplantae; phylum Streptophyta; class Magnoliopsida; order Poales; family Poaceae; genus Triticum; species Triticum dicoccoides. The sequence continues at coordinate 143,176,831 of NC_041383.1, read as the reverse complement.
TGGGAGAAGAGGTGGGAAATCGATGATTTGAGTAGCGGGAAATGGTAGCCTGTTTAGAAAACATAGTAGAGAAGGAAGCGTGAGCTAGCATGACGCATGCATGTAGTGCTTACCCATGTACTGCATGTGCTGTCGAAAGGGCTGAGGGTTGCCCTTCAATCTAGGAGCATCCAACGGTGCAGACGTACGATCCGCGGGGTTTGAGTTTTGGCCAATTAGAATGCATGACTCAGATCGCGCGCACAACAGGGGGGAGGGGGGCATCAGCCACGGTTTGGTAGGCACACGACTTTCATGAGTGAACCATATGCTATTTGAAAACATTTTGTGAGAAGAATCTCAGTTTTTAAATCCCCATAAATCCAATACTCACCCGAAAATCGTGAAACTTGGCATGGTGTCATGACATGGCACATATATGTCGAGGAATTTTTTTTGTCCATTTTGGCACAAGTTTTATTACAAGCCTCTTACAAACCGGAGCTTCTCTCAAAGAAGCCTCGTGGTTCCGATAGGGAAACGTGTCCCCCTTGTGGGCGAAACTATAATCAGTGCCTCTTTTCGCCTTGTATTTTCTTCTACGGGCAACATGGAGCGACATGATATCCATGCTGAAATTTAAACTTATTCAGGTTGCGTTTGGCCTTTTTATAGACTAATTGAGTTTCCTAGGCATTTAATGTCCATAATTCAAATCTGAACTTCAACTACATGCTCCAATTCACCAAAATGGCTAGAAAAATTATACATGTGTCCTTGGGTGCATGTTTAGGTCCCATGCTAGGAATGGGAACTTATTACAACCGTACCGGTATCCTTGCTCGTCCTCAAACATTTGGAATCTCGGTTTTTAAATCCCCGTAAATCCTAAACTCACCAGAAAGTCATGAAAGTTGGCATGGTGTCACATCATGGCACATATATGTCATGGTAAAAACATTGTCCAATTTGGGCCAAGCTTTATTACAAACCTCTTACTAACTGGAGCTTCTCTCAAAGAAGCCCCGTGGTTCCGATAGGGAAACGTGTTCCCCTTGTGGGCGAAACATAATCATTGAATCTTTTCACCTTGTATTTTCTTCTACGGGCAACATGGAACGACATGATATCCGTGCTAAAATTTAAACTTATTCAGGGTTTGTTTGGCCTTTTTATACACTAATTGAGTTTCCTAGGCATTTAATGTCTATAATTCAAATCTGAGCTTCAAATACATGCTCCAGTTCACTAAAATGGCTAGAAAAATTATAGATGTGTCCTTGGGTGTATGTTTAGGTCCCATGCCAGGAATGGGAACAAATTACAACCGTACCGGCCTCCTGGCTCGTCCTCAAACATTTGGAATCTTGGTTTTTAATTCCCGTAAATCCTAAACTCACTAGAAAGTCATGAAAATTGGCATGGTTTCACGTCATGGCACATATATGTCGTGGTAAAACCATTGTCCAATTTGGGCCAAGCTTTATTACAAACCTCTTACCGGAGCTTCTATCAAAGAAGCCTCATGGTTCCGATAGGGAAACGTGTTCCCCTTGTGGTGAAACGTAATCACTGCCTCTTTTGCCTTGTATTTTCTTCTACGAGGAACATGGAACAACAGGATATCCATGCTGAAATTTAAACTTATTCAGGGTACGTTTGGCCTTTTTATACACTAATTGAGTTTCCTAGGCATTTAATGTCCATAATTCAAATCTGAACTACAAATACATGCTCCAGGTCACCAAAATGGCTACAAAAATTATACATGTGTCCTTGGGTGCATGTTTAGGTCCCATGCCAGGAATGGGAATGAATTACAACAGTACTGGCGTCCTGGCTCGTCCTCAAACATTTGGAATATCGGTTTTTAAATCCCCATAAATCCAAAACTCACCAGAAAGTCATCAAAAGTGGCATGGTGTCACGTCACAACACATATATGTCGTGGTAAAAACATTGCCAGTTTGGGTCAAGCTTTATTACAAACCTCTTACAAACCGGAGCCTGTCCTAAGAACCCTTGTGGTTTTGATAGGGGAACGTGTCCCCTTGTGGGCCAAATGATAATCGCTCCCTGTTCTAGCCTTGTATTTTCTTCTACATGCAACACAGAACAACAGGAGATTCATGCTGAACTTTGAAATTATTTAGGGTTTGTTTTACCTTTTTATTCATTAATTGAGTTTTCTAGGCATTTAATGTCCATAATTGAAATCCGAACTACAAATAGATGTTGCAATGCACTAAAATGGCTAGAAAAATGTACATGTGTCCTTGGGGTGCATATTTAGGTCCCATGAAATGAATGGGAATGAATTCAACCGTCTCGCTGTCCTGGATTGACCATAAACATCGTGAATCTCGTTTTTTAAATCTTTGTAAATCCAAAGCTCACTAGGAAATCATGAAACTTGGCATGGTGTCACTACATGGTACTTATAATTGTCCAATTTGGGAGAAGCTATATTACAAGCCTCTTACAAACCAAATCTTCTCACAACCGTCATGGTTCCGGTAGGGAAACATGCCCCTCTTGTGGGCAAAACGATAATCGCTACCTCTTCTTGACTTGAACTTTGTTTTTTATAGGCAACATAGAATAACAGGAGTGTCGTGCTGAAATTTGAAAATGCTCAGGGTTCGTTTAGCCATTGTATATATTAATTAATTTTTCTAGGCATTTAATGTAGTCCATAATTCAAATTTGAACTACAAGCACTTGCTCCAGTGAAGCAAAATGGGTGGGAAATCGTACATGTGTCATTGGGTGCATGTTTTTAGGTCTGATTTAAGGAATGGGAATGAATTACAAACTTATCGTCATCCTAAAGAATTGAGAATCTCGGTTTTTAAATCCTAGTAAATCAAAAGCTCACCCAAAAAACATGAAACTTGGCATGGTTTCATGACATGGCACATATATGTCGTGGTAAAAAAATCGTCCAGTTTGAGACAAGGTGCACACATTAATAGCCAACAAAGTCCTTTTTGAAACAAATAGCTGACACATTAATATCGCAAACGGTTGTATTATATGAACCGTGTCAAAATTTAACCATACTTGATGGCGTGCGTGCAACTGTTTGATTACACGGGACGAGTGCGAGAAGTCCGCCATGCAGGCTCGACGGGACGCGTGCGAGCAGTCCGCCGCCCAGGCTCAATGGGACGCGTGCATCACTACAAAAAAGACACATCCATGACATTTTGGGCTGAACGAATTTTTTTCTGTCATGCTTATGGCACTTCTATGACGACAATTGTGACAAAAACCCGGTATCATCATAGATGTGGTGGGCTCCTACTTCTATGACAAAAAATCATGACAGAAAAAGGGGTTTTCGTCCTGGGCGGGCTGGAGACGTAGATGCATGACATTCTTTGGGCCGTCCATGACGGAAAAAACATGCTAGAAGCGAGGGCGTGGAAAATATCAGGGAGTTCCCAGTTACGGTGGGTGGTCGGGGGCAGAGCGATGCACGTTTCTCTTGTACATGTACGCTCGTGGGTGTGTGGCGTTGGTCTCTAACTGAACTCGAGCGAGGCGTTCACCTACTGAACCTGAGCGATTGCACTATAGACTACGCATTACTGAACCCGAGCAGTCGATCGATCTGGCAGTTAACTGAACCCGTCGAGTGACTCCTTCACTACTGCTGCTAACTGAAGCCGATCGAACCTGCTGCCTCCTTCCCTTGATGAACAGTG
>NC_041383.1:143114071-143172621 GCF_002162155.2 Triticum dicoccoides | reverse complement strand
GGTGTGGATGAACAGGACCCCGTGGTAGTAGAGGCCGTTGTCGCTGGATGAACAGGACCCCGATTGAGCCGGTTGGGGGTGGATGAACAAGACCCGTGGAGGGCTGGATGAATAGAACGACCCCGTGCAGGGCTGGTTGAATAGTAGCCAGTGGAGGGCTGGATGAACAGTAGCCCGTGGAGGGGTGGTTGAACAGGACCCCTGGAGAGGGCTGGTTGAACAGTAGCCGGTGGAGGAGCGGTGGAGGCTGGATGAGGGAGCCCGTGGATGAAAAGTGTCTGGTGGAGGCAGGAGGGGAGACGCCATGGATGAACAGTCGTAGGTGGAGGCTGGAGGAGGTCGATGGTGGATGAATAGTAGCCCGTGGAGGGTAGAGGAGATGAACAGTATCCCATGGAGTCCCATTTTGCTGTATGCTACACCCCTCCTGATGAATAGGACCCCCGTTTCGACCGTAGTGCTCCAACACAAGTCTGTTTCCTCCGTTTTGCGGTACACCACACCCCTCCCGATCAAAAGGACCCCGTTTCAACCATAGGAGATCCAAGAGAAGTCTGTTTCCTAGGTTTGCGGTATGCCAGACCCCTCTTGATGAACAGGATCCCGTTTCAACCGTGGCCGGTCGAACACAATGCCGTTTCCTTCGTTCTGCGGTACGCCACACCTCGTTTCGATCGGCTGTTCCGTCCAAGCCGGTTGGCTCCCGACGAACACAATGACGTAGTTTCTCCATTCCGACACAACCATGTACACGAGCCCTGGCCGTACGTATGCGCGAGTAGGCCTTCAAGACCCCGCCCGTATGTACGCACGTGGCCGTATTTACTTTCTTGCACCCTGGTTGTACGTACGTGTACATGCTACGTGTGTGCCTCTACTATGACACATGCCCTTCCTTACTCAGCCACGATCCACCAGTATGTACATACACGTTCGCGACCAGAATGACAATGCTACATACGCTTCGACCAGGTGGGTCTCGATTGTCAGGCACTTCCTTGCGTGCGAAGATGTAGCTGGTGGGTCCCAACAGTCAGGGGGGAACGTTTTTTTTTGTGAAATACGGTGGCCTGTCCAGTGGGTCCCTGCTGTCGGATGGAGGATTAATTATTTTGCGTGTAATAAGCAGGCACTTCCTTGCTGCTGCCGTGGACCCAGCTGTCAGCCTCTCCATGTACAGTACTCTTCCGATGGAATTCGTTCCTTGACCACATTAACCATGCCGCGCCGAGAGCACCAAGGCAGTGGACGATGGCGAGGCCTTGGAAGGGGACGACATGGAGTCGGGGAAGACGCAGCAGTGGATGCCCATGCGAAGAGGAGTACAAGGGTTCACTGGTTCGGCTGCGGTGTGAGGCTGCCGTCGCTGCAGGGCCTGGCCAACGGTGGGAGTAGTTGGGGCGGTGAGGCCTCCGCGGTAGCACATCCAGCCACAGGAGGCAAGAGCACGCGGTGGTTTGGACGGCTGGAGCAAGAAAATCAGAGGTTGAAGAAGCAGGACGACCGTCACTGGTGATAGAATCGTTTGTTAACTAAGTTGACAAGGCCCTCCATCCGCGTCAACTTAGTAGGCCCACAAGTCAACCTCCCACTATGGTGGGTCCCAGCTAGCAGGGGGAGTATTCATTTTTTGTGCGTAATAAGAAGGCACTTCCTTGCGTGCGAAGATATAGATGGCGGGTCCAAGCTGTCAGCAGGAGTATTCATTCTTTTGGTGTAATAAGGAGGTACTTACTTGCGTGCGGCCATGGACCATGTGGGTCCCAACTGTCAGCCTCTCCATGTACATCCCTCTTCCGATGTTGTCGTTTGTTGACAACGTTGACCATGCCATGCCGAGAACACCAGCGCGATGGACGACGGCAAGACCTAGGAAGGGAATGACCTGGAGGCGGCGAAGCCACATAAGTGGAGGGACATGGGTAAGTAGATGATACCTCTCCAATGTATCTATAATTTTTGATTGCTCCATGCTACTTTATCTACTGTTTCGGGCAATATTGGGCTTTATTATCCACTTTTATATTATTTTTGGGACTAACTTATTAATCGGAGGCCCAGCCCAGATTTGCTGTTTTATGCCTATTTCAGTGTTTCGAGGAAAAGGAATATCAGACGGCGTCAAAATGGAACGAAATCAACTGGAGAAGTTATTTTTGGAAGGAAAGCCACCCGATGGACTTGGAGTGCACGTCAGGGAAGAAGGGAGGTGCACACAAGGGTGGGGGGCACGCCCCCTGCCTCGTGACCCCCCCTTCGGTCCACCGACGTACTTCTTTCACCCATATATACCTACTTACCCTAAAACTTCCAGAACAGAAGATAGATCGGGAGTTCCGCCTCCGCAAGCCTCTATAGCCACCAAAAACCTATCGGGAGCCCTTCCCGGCACCCTGCCGGAGGGGGGATCCTTCACTGGTGGCCATCTTCATCATCCCGGCGCTATCCATGACGAGAAGGGAGTAGTTCACCCTCGGGGCTGAGGGTATGTACCAGTAGCTATGTGTTTGATATATCTCTCTCTCTCTCTCTCTCGTGTTCTCTCTCGTGTTCCCCTATGGCACAATCTTGATGTATCCTGAGCTTTGCTATTGTAGTTGGATCTTATGATGTTTCTCCCCCTCTACTCTCTTGTGATGAATTGAGTTTCCCCTTTGAAGTTATCTTATCAGATTGAGTCTTTTATGAGAACACTTGATGTATGTCTTGCCGTGATTATCTGTGGTGACAATGGGATATCACGTGCCACTTGATGTATGTTTTGGTGATCAACTTGCGGGTTTCGTGACATTGGGAACCTATGCATAGGGGTTGGCACACGTTCTTGACTCTCCGGTAGAAACTTTGGGGCACTCTTTGAAGTACTTTTATGTTGGTTGGATGAATCTGAGATTGTGTGATGCATATCGTTTAATCATGCCCACGGATACTTGAGGTGACAACGGAGTATCTAGGTGACATTAGGGTTTTGGTTGATTTGTATCGTAAGGTGTTATTCTAGTACGAACTCTTTTATAGATTGATCCGAAAGAATAACTTTGAGGTGGTTTCGTAACCTACCATAATCTCTACGTTTGTTCTCCGCTATTAGTGGTTTCGGAGTGACTCTTTGTTGCATGTTGAGGAATTGTTATTTGATCTATCTATGTTATTATTGCTGAGAGAACTTGCACTAGTGAAAGTATGAACCCTAGGCCTTGTTTCCTATCATTGCAATACCGTTTATGCTCACTTTTACCTTTAGTTACCTTGCTGTTTTTATATTTTTAGATTACAAAAACCCATATCTACTATCCATATTGCACTTGTATCACCATCTCTTCGCCGAACTAGTGCACCTATACAATTTATCATTATATTGGGTGTGTTGGGGACACAAGAGACTTTTTGTTATTTGGTTGCAGGGTTGTTTGAGAGAGACCATCTTCATCCTACGCCTCCCACGGATTGATAAACATTAGGTCATCCACTTGAGGGAAATTTGCTACTGTCCTACAAACCTGTGCACTTGCAGGCCCAACAACGTCTACAAGAAGAAGGTTGTGTAGTAGACATCAGTAGAGGGATGTCCTGGCTAGCGGTGGGAGTAGTAGGGGCGGTGAGGCCTACGCGGCAGCACAGCCGTCCACGGGAGGCGGGAGCAGGCGGTCCCGCCGACGCTGGATTTGGCTGCTGGAGTAAGAAGATCAGAGATTGAAGAAACACGATGGCCGTTGGATTGACATCCAATGGTTACATCTGCAAGAATCGTTTGTTGACGTATATAATAAGAAAAAAAAATCTTGCATACGCATCAACTTAATAGGCCCACAAGTCAGACCATTCCCTATTTTTTTAATAATTTATATACAGCTCATTGCAACTTCTTATGCAATTTATTGCAGTCCGTTTTTTGTTGGCAAGGGCCAGGGTTAAAAATTTAAATGAAATTTCGCATATTTTTGTGGGTTCCAAACTATTTTTAATACTGAAATGTCGAGCCAGATTTAAAGTACTTTGAAGACATATTTAAATTAGGTTAAAGCCCAGTGAAATTGGAATTTGAAAATGTGAAAAAATTCAGAAATTATTAAGTAATTGCCAATTTGTCATCTGTTTTTATATTTACAGCCCATTTCATATTACTTTCAAGATTTGTAGGCGTCTTGAAAGAGTTAAAACCCATCAGGGCATAGAAAAATAAGTAGGCCTGGATTGGGTATTCTTTAGAAAAAATAAACTGGGCTCATTTTCACAAAGAAAAAATAGCTGGGCTGGTCATGTGGTGAACATAAAATATAAGCCTGGGCTAGATGGGCCATAGCCCAGTTGAAACCTTGCTCCATCTCAACAATAACAAAAAAAAAACTGCTCAAGCAGCTACGTCCCAGGTGTCAGCCGATCTTGTTCTGTTCTCTTGTCTATTGACTATATACACTGACAATGTCGTGGGCCCCAGATGTCAGGAAACCACTAGGAGGAAGCATTTTATTTTTCCATACGCTAACAATGGAGTATATATAACAAAAAAATGAGGAACTTCCTTGCGTCCGGCCATGGACACGGTGGCCCACTACTGTCATCCTCTCCACGTACAGTCCTTTGACAATTCCTCTTGTTTGTTGACCATGTTGACAACACGAGAGGGCGGCGCCGCGGCGAGTGCACCAAAGCGTGCGGAGGACTATGGCAAGGCCTCGGACGTCAGTGTTAATGATTTAGGAGACGGTGGGGCGGCGATGCGTGCGCTGAGGCATAGCCAGCCGTGGGGGGCGGAAGCAGGCAGCCCCGACGATGCCGGTTTAGTTTTGGTGGCTGGAGGAAGACAGGACTGAAGAAACACGACAGACTGTAAAAGCAGTAGGAGTACTTAACAACCTTAACTAGAACCAGCAAGGGCACTTAACAACCATAGCTGAAAGCAGTATGAGTACTTATACAGGTTCAACCGTACAAAGCACGCCTTGAACAGTGCTACTTTGCCTACAGTTAACCAAGGGTGAGGCCACCAAGCCCCAGGACAAGGCCCATGCGCCAACCCACGCATCCAAAACCTTCTGAAAGCGGCTTCATCTTGCAATGTGGTCAATAAATAGGATATTCGCTTTAGAGCCATGGAAAGGCAGGAACATAATCTTCTGTCCTATTCTCCAAGATAGACGGGCCTTCATTATTTGAGACCACCCATGAATAAGTATCTTTTCACCTCCAAGGGGAATGGAGTAGGTCGACATAAACATCATGTTGTGACCAATCGCAAGTCTGATCCGACCATGGTCAGGCATCTGTATAGGACCAATAGAACTGGGAAGTTTCTATTTCAAGAAGACCACAATTGTAAAACTGTGTATAAGCAAGAGTTTATGAACAACATATATATAACAGAAAACAACTCCTACCATAAGTTTCTCAACACAGTTGGACCTGTTCAATGAGTGCAGTAGTGGCACACATATCCCACGCGGCCTTCCACCATTGAAACGCCCCACAAGGACCTCAAGACGATCAATAAAGTGTAGGAACTTGTGGATGTCGCCCCAGTCAACTTCAGTGCCATCAGTAATAGCCGAGTTCTTATAGAATAACAAACGAGTAGCCTGCTTAACTTTGAAAAAACCTACATGTGCCACCAATTACAAGAAAATATTAGTTAGAAGTAGCATCTTCGTGAGAGATTCGTTGCTACTTCTAAAGTTAAATTGTGATTAGTTAGACAGAATAGGTGGATTAATAAGTAATCGAGGCAACAAGCTAGAACCAGATACAAAACTAACATGGATGAACAATTGGAACGACATCGGGGTGGAAGATCGCAGTGCATATGAGACCAGGTTCTGCTATTTCCATCAACATTCGTGCGACAACTTTCAGTCCGTAACACTTGAGAAAGTTTATCCAAGTTCGGCCATAAAAAAAGCAGCGATCTTCTTGGTTCATGAACCCAACTCGGAACTTATATCCATGGCTGGTCTTCACTGTGACCATTAAACATGTGTATTCAGTTATGGCAAGGTCGAGCATCTTGAGTACATGTGTTCTAGCAGAGCAAGGAATGCACTGTAGGAAAAATAATATGAGAACACAATGTATTCCCTATCCAAATCAAGAAATAATTTCCTCCTTCACGTCAGTGTTGAACATGGTACTAGTACCTTTTATCCACATATAGCAATCCAAATTTCCAAATTAGTCGACAACATGTTCAAAAAACCCCACACCCCCGGATAGAAAAGAGGATTCTAGGAACATACTGTGCACGTTTTAAAATCCTGTGTTAGGATGAGAAGGAACAAGTGTGGCGTCTTGCCGAGGGCGCCGAAACCTGTAGGGTCGTAGCACTTTGGGCACTGCAAATAAAACACACTAGATTCAGCAGGAAGAAAAATGCATCAACGACAACGGCTGCCATCTGCTACCTCTTGAGGACTGCGTTGGTTTTCCCTTGAAGAGGAAAGGGTGATGCAACAAAGTAGCGTAAGTATTTCCCTCAGTTTTTGACAACCAAGGTATCAATCCACTAGGATATTACACACAAGTCGCCTCATACCTACACAAACAAATAAGAACCTTGCAACCAACGTGATAAAGGGGTTGTCAATCCCTTCACGGCCACTAGCAAAAAGTGAGATCTGATAGAGATAATAAGATAAATATTTTTGGTATTTTATGATATAGATTGGAAAGTAAAGATTAAAAAGTAAAATAGATTGGAAACTTATATGATGGAAAATAGACCCGGGGGCCATAGGTTTCACTAGTGGCTTCTCTCAAGATAGCATTAGTATTATGGTGGGTGAACAAATTACTGCCGAGCAACAGATAGAAAATCGCATAGTTATGAGAATATCTAGGAATGATCATGTATATAGGCATCACGTCCGCGACAAGTAGACCGAAATGATTCTCCATCTACTACTATTACTCCACATGTCGACCGCTATCCAGCATGCATCTAGAGTATTAAGTTCATAAGAACAGAGTAACGCATTAGGCAAGATCACATTATCTAGAGGGATAAACTCAAGCAATATGATATAAACCCCATCTTTTTAACCTCGATGGCAACAATACAATACGTGCCTTGCCGCCCCTGCTATCACTGGGAAAGGACACCACAAGATTGAACCCAAAGCTAAGCACTCCTCCCATTGCAAGAAATATCAATCTAGTATGCCAAACCAAACTAATAATTCGAAGAGACTTGCAAAGATAACAAATCATGCATAAAAGAATTCAGAGAAGAATCAAATATTGTTCATAGATAATCTTGATCATAAACCCACAATTCATCGGATCTTGACAAACACACCACAAAAAGAATTACATCGAATAGATCTCCAAGAAGATCGAGGAGAACTTTGTATTGATATCCAAAGAGAGAGAAGAAGCCATCTAGCTAATAACTATGGACCCGAAGGTCTGTGGTAAACTACTCACACATCATCGGAGAGGCTATGGTGTTGATGTAGAAGCCCTCCATGATCGATACCCCCTCCGGCGGAGCGCCGGAAAAGGCCCCAAGAGGGGATCTCACAGGTATAGAAGGTTGCGGCGGTGGAAATAGGGTTTCGTGGTTCTCTCAGATGTTTTCGGGGTATATGAGTATATATAGGTGAAAGAAGTCGGTCAGGGGAGCCATGAGGGGGCCATGAGGGTGGGGGGCGCGCCTCCCTGCCTCGTGGCTGCCTCGTTGCTTGCTTGACGTCCACTCCAAGTCTCCTGGATTGCGTTTGTTCCAAAAATCACTCTCCCGAAGGTTTCCTTCCGTTTGGATTCTGTTTGATATTCCTTTTCTGCGAAACACTAAAATAGGCAAAAAAACAGCAATTTGCACAGGGCCTTTGGTTAGTAGGTTAGTCCCAAAAATAATATAAAAGTGTATAATAAAGCCCATTAAACATCCAAAACAGATAATATAATAGCATGGAACAATCAAAATTATAGATACATTAGAGACGTATCAAGCATCCCCAAGCTTAATTCTTGCTCGTCCTCGAGTAGGTAAATGATAAAAACGGAATTTTTGATGTGGAATGCTACCCAACATAATTTCTAAGTAATTCTCTTTATTGTGGCATGAATGTTCAGATCCGAAAGATTCAAGACAAAAGTTTAATGTTGACATAAAAATAATAATACTTCAAGCATACTAACTAAGCAATTATGTTGTCAGGACCCCGGTCCAAAGTCACACCGATCTAGCATGTAACACATCATATCACTTTGCGGCCTCACGCACGGTATTCCCACGGGTGCCACCTTACCTGGCCCGGGACCGTTTGCGCCATTTGGCTCACGTATATGATAGTGTCACTAACATCCATATGACAGAGAACCTGAGCCGATATGACTAGTCGTAAACCCAAAGTGGCACTAACTTACAGGGACAGGCATACATGACCCAGCATCGAACATGTCGGTCATCAACGAGTGAATTCAGGCTGTAGCAACTAGGCTAGCAGGACTCCGGGAATCCGGGCTGTAGCAGGCTAACATGACTCCGAAGACACCGCATGACATTTCCCCGAAGGGACAGACACATGATTGAAGAAGGACACATGCCGGCCAATCTAAGTGTTCTGGAGGAGTAGAAACTGGGCTAACAGGACTCCGATAAACCGGGCTGTAGCAGACTACCATGGCTCGGTGGAAGCACTAGACTACATTTCCCCACAAGAGAGGCCACCAAGGATAGACGACTATGTAGTCGGATCCCACACATACCAAGCATTTCAATCATACACACAATATGCTCGATATGTGGAAATACAACATGGCATCACAACAAAACTCTATGACCCAAAGTATTTATTCAATAGGCCCCGAGGAGCGAGATATTACAAACATGGGTCTCATGCCCAACATTCAAAGCATACAAGTCAAGCACATGCGGATGCTTATCATGTATGAGTACATACATCTACAAATGAAAAAGGTTGAGAAGCCTGACTATCTACCAGATCATGCTAAGGGCACAAGATCGTAGCTGCTGAGGTAACAAGCTGAACGTCGAAGTCCACGCGGAACTACTAGTGAGACTAAAATCTCTCTGCAAAACATAAATTAAGCAAACGTGAATACAAATGTACCCAACAAGACTTACATCCGAACTAACTACATATGCATCGGTATCAACAAAGGGGGGTGGTGGAGTCTAACTGCAACAAGCCAGCTTTGACTCGGTGGCTATCCTAAACTACGACTGCAAGTAACTCTTTTGAGGTGGCGCACACGAGTCCACATATTCACCATATCAATACACCACTATGGATCCGCTCCCGTCTCGCTACGAGAAGGCCATCCATAGCACTCACGCTTATCTTGTGCATTTTAGAGTATCCACTTTCACTTGTCTATGAACTATACAGGCAACCCAGAAGTCCTTTACCGTGGACACGACTATTCGAATAGATGATGTTAACCCTGCAGGGGTGTACTTCTTCACACACGCTCTCGCCACTTACCACCATGTACACGTCGTGTATCTCGGCAACCTTCAAGTGGAAGCCTGGCGAGGGAGTCGGCCATTACCTGACTAATCACACAAGTCTCTAGTCCAGGTTTATCGCCTATTCGGGTTCCATCCGCAAGGAGATCCGGCTGGGGTGTCGCTCACGGCCCCAAACGATGTGTGCAGGGTTCCAAGCCCACCAAACGGGCGATGCTTGGCATACCCGACCACGGTGCCTAGTCTGTCCCAAGCCCACCTGTGTCGGGTGCCACTTGGTAGACTACTAACATTACCTACAAACACGAGAAACTGGTTGCAACTCCTGAACAAAGATCGAGTTGATTAATAAGCCGAGAGGGGTCGAGTTACCGAAACCCAATGTGTGGTAGTAACTGTTCATGGATCACAAACACAGAACTCAGTTCCTGAGGACGACTGCAATGAGACAACCCACCATGCACTTCTACATGGCCTCTCACCGCTACCTTTACCAAATCATGTTCACACACTTAGCTCTCAACAGTATGACATGTTCACCACATTCCAATTCATCCCCGATGAATCAGACATGACTCAACTCTAAGCAGTAGCAGGCATGACAAACAAGCATGAATGAGTAGGCACATCAGGGCTCAAACAACTCCTAGTCATGCTAGTGGGTTTCATCTATTTACTGTGGCAATGACAGGTCATGCAGAGGAAAGGGGTTCAACTACCACAACATGTAACAGTTGAATCAGTGTTGTCCTAATGCAGTAAAAGAGAGAAGGAGCGAGAGAGTGGGATTTTATCAAAATGAACAAGGGGGTTTTGCTTGCCTGGCACTTCTGAAGATAATATAGCTCTTCATTGGTGTCATCGATCTCATCATCGGAACCACGTCTACTAAGAGGGGGAAAATAACGGCAAACAAGGAAGAACACAATCAATGCAATGCAACAATATGATGCATGACTGTGACATGGCAATATGTTGTGATTTGAGCTAATGCAACTAACAGCGATTTAAATGAAGTTGGTTTGAATACAAGATTCAAATTCAAACTCCATATGTGATTATTCAAATGCCATTTAATTGATTTGACCTGATTAGCATGAATAAGTTGCTCAAACATGCATGAAAATGGTACAGATGGATAGATTGGATTTTTCTTATAATTTTTCATATATCAATTATTTCATTCTGAGCAACAGTTGATTTTCTATGATTTTTAGAAGTTTAGACTATTTTCTGAAATTCATAAATCATTTCTGATTTATTTTAAATCCCAGAAAATATTTACTGCATCAGCATGACCTCATGCTGACTTCAGCAGGTCAACGGGGCTGCTTAGGTCAAACCTAACCAGTGGGACCCGTGTGGCATTGACTCAGTTGACTAGCAGGGTTGTAATTAACCTAAACTAGAGCTGTTAGCAGGGCGGGGCCCACTTGTCACTGATTAAGAGGTTAACTAAGCAGTGATTAGGCCCTAATCTAACCACTGCCACATCAGCACCACCGGATCAAGTCGCCGGCGACCTTGCAGGATGGCGGTGGCTTGTCGGAATTTCTATTCCGGCGACCATTCGCACGGCGGAGGGCATCTACGCGTTGCGGGTGCTCGGCCGCATCCATCTATGCAAGCGGGAGGGGCTGAGGTCAACCGAGTTCGCCAGAATCAAGCTCACGGTGGCGGCCGGAGTTCGGACCTCGACGGAAATGAAGCTACGGTGGACGGGAGGACGAACGGATGCTTGTTCTGGGCTCCTGGGACCACGCTGAGTACAGACACGCGCTCAAACGCGGGCGGCAGCAACTATGGCCGCAGCGGCTATGTGGCTGGAAAGCAAAGCTCTCGGCCACGACGGCAAAGCTAGCTAGTGGGAGAAATCGACACAGGGAGTAGAGGGGAATTACGGATTGGCTCACTACAAAGTCAAAGAGAAGGTCGGCGACTCGGGGGAGGCTCTGGAGTCGACGGGCCGGCGGTCGCGATCTCCGGTGCCCGAGGAGGAAGAAAGCGAGGTAGCCAGCGATGCAGGGTGGTAGGCGTCGCGTTGCTCTACGTAAACGACGAGGACGACACTACGGTTCTTCAGGGTGGGTCGGCGAGGTGAGGGGTGGACGATGGTCGAGGCAAGGCGAGCGGCAACAACGGCTGCGCTCGGGCGAGGTTCGGCCATGGATATAGGAGGCGAGGGAGAGAGCAGGGGGAGGAATGAGAGGTTGGATCGATCGGGACGGCACCGAGGAGGAAGACCCACGGCGTTCTGCTGCCCCGGGGACGTAGGTAGGCAGGTGGCATGGCAGCACGACCGTGCGCGCGCGTCGGGCATGCGCTCGGCGTCCGACTAGCGCGGTGGAGATGACAACTGGCAGTTGGGCCAGTGGGCCGCACTGGTGGGCGAGGTACGTGGCCAGGTATTCTCTCTCTCTCTCTCTCTCTCTAATTCTTTCTGTTTCTGTTTTCTATTTTATTTACTCTGTTCTGATTTAGTTTAGGCACTAAATCATTTAAATAAATTTTGCAAATTATCTTGGAGGTTAACTGAATTGTTTGAGAGCTCCACAAATAACTTCAGAATATTTTGAACATTTAAAATATATATAGCATTTAAATGGCTCCTATTCAAATACTTTTTTTGTTAATTAAAAAAATCCATAAATGGCCAAGAAATATGCTCATCATTTTGGCAGAGGTTTTCACCTTTATCAAAAATCATGAACATTTTCAGAGGGCATTTTGGGTTCTTTGAAAAAGATTTTTAGTTGAGCCTGGTTGAATTCCATTTGGTGCTAGGGTTTGAACATCCCCATTTCAATTTTCAAATAAATTTAGACATGATGCATGGATGCTGATGAACCTAATTACAATCAAATTTAGGGCTATGACAACTCACCCCCACTAAACAAGAATCTCGTCTCGAGATTCAAGACGTGAGGTAAGAAGACAGAGAGGACACAAAACTACACAGTCTTCATGATCCAACTGCCCTTCTCGAAGATGTTGATTCATCGCATTATATTGATCTTGACGTCTTTGCTTTAGAGATCTTCACCAAGACGAGGACAAAAGAGCGAGACAACTCTACAAGGATGGATCATCTTAATGATCACTAGATCAACTCACGGAATGAGACGTAGAACATTTCTTGAGCCGAGAGACAAAACACATATGAGGAGCGATGGGAAGAAGCAGATGACAAAGGTTCAGATTGGTAGGCAACAATTCCACGCTTAGGTAGGATGGTGCATGGTTTCAAGACAACGATGAAATAATTGCCATGATTCCATAATGGGGCACCTTAGTGGCAGTGAATCATAGAATTATTCCCTTAAGTGGCAAAAAGAATTACTTTTGATACAAAGATCATTGAAACTCTTTATACCGGCCTAAGGCAATCACAAACGATCGTGTGAAGGAGCTTGAAGAAATGGCATACTCATGCTAGAACGGATTATGTGGATTACCTTGTTGAAGACAACACAATGTATGATTTTTACTTCTCATTGGAAATGGATGGGACCCATGGTAAGACCACTTTGGAAAATGATCGTGAACAACAATTACTGAAAAGGCAGATCATAGTAAAATGGCACATTAGCGGGTGCCAGTTGGGAACAAAATGCAAATCCTGGGAATGATTCTAATAATTGGGGAAAAGCTCAACAGTCGAGAGTGATTCCACTGTTTGAATGGTTATATTATAATGAGGAAATTGAGAGCACAAGAATTCCTAAGGAACAACTTCTAGAATAAGTCGCACAGAATCGTCATGGAAAAGATGTACAAATTTCTCATTCAAGATACTACGATAATAGACCTTTCGGCTAGGTGTGTCGGCCAGAACATCAACCTTGTCGGGACCTACATCATAGATCTTGGAAAAGTTCCAACCATCATATCTGCCTGAGATTCAGATCTGGTTGGTAACATGATACTTCAAACAACATGTCTAGAAAAGAAAGTTTACAACACAAACCGACGAGATGACGTTGCGAGAATCTCGGTAAAAGAACTACGAAAGCAAGCTCCAAAACATGAGCTGGTTCTGCTACATACATGTGACCGTGCTGTCCAAGACAAGAATGACCACATAGTAGTCTTATAATAAAACACTATCGAGTTCAGGTGGGGACCATCATCGAGGATATCAAAGTCCTTGCATAAGGCATGCTCTTAAGAAGGAACTTCTTCTCCTTGAATAATTCAATCAGTGGCTTGGTGTGCTAGGAATACATATAAATGAAGGTTGCAAGTCTCCAGACCACCGAATACTTCGCACATATGCATGACTGACTTGGGATGATTCCAGAGGAAGCAAAACAAAGCTTTGTCAAATTCACGACAGCAACTTGCACCTGATGCACATGAACTTGGAGAAAATCACCTCTTACACCAAACATATACCTCATGAACGGGACGCGAAGGCAATGCTTACAAAGTTTCCAACACTAGCTTAATGTTCAACATGGATCATGGATAAGATAAGGATGTTGCTGATGGGCTCAACAACAACTCATCAAGATTTCCATGAAGATGGAATTCCATAATTATGCAGACAAGGTGATAGCATTGGTCAGACCCAAAAGATATAATGGTGTATGCTCGATGAAACAACCACGAGTAAGACAACATTACGAACATCATTGGTTCTGATTTGATTTGACGATAGCCCGTACTCAAATCAAAGACTGGATAAGACAATAGCTCCAAGAATTGATCGCGGGGAATAATTGATGAAGATATCATCTTTCTACAACACATACACACAAGATATCCCTTGAACTGAACTAAGTCAGACAAGCTTTTATCTTCCAACTCTCCAAGTTGTTGTCTAGCTTAGCCAACTAGCTCAGGGGTATCCAACACAGATTCTTGGAGAAGGGGTGGTTTAGAAAAGAACCAACTTGATCGCGAGCTCAACATAATGGTCAGGGGACAACCTGGTGATACTTCCGAGAAGATATTCGGAACATCACGAACCACCGATATGTTACTAAGCTCGAGAACAATCTTGCTTTTCAGAGCAAGACGATATGATCAAAGAAGCAAGGGATTGAATAATCCTGACTCATAGATCGAAGAGTGCACAAGAAATAAGGACTAGGTAGCACAATCTATCTTAGAATGATGATTCAATAACCAACATGCTAAGAATGAGAACATTGTCCATTTACTACCAAGCAACGAGATTGCTAGGAGTATTGATTTCACACATCATAGTTCACCTGTCGGCATTCCGGTTGCAATAACACGGGGACCGAGAAATGAATAATGATGACGAGAAGTATCACTGTATCAAGAGTTCATAGGATGGTGTGCAATTCCCATGATATTCTTGATTTAAAGATGGTAATACTCCAGGGTAGAACAAAATCAAAAACTGGGTTGCATTTGATCTAGGGAATACAACTGCTTTGACCCAATCCTGGATATGGATGAGGTACTGGAGTTTGTTTCTCCTAGTCATTGCAAATAGAATGGCTTGACGAACCACAAGAATAATAGGCATCGATGAGCATGAATGCATGACATGCTCTTGACTATCAAATGATAGACGGAGATCAGGATACAACTAAAGAGAGGGACAACTCAAAGGAACATATATCTTTCTGAGTTGTGGATGCATATATTAGTATGTCGAGCAAAGCTCAGCATTTCTTCCGGATAACCCATGCAGATAGGTAGAACTGGCAAATTCACAATGTAGAATGGAGAACTCATCAAGAGCACTCTGGTTGTGATCTTTTGGTTCAAAGAACTTCTGCCATAAGCAGTTCATGGTATTTGGAAGAAGGAAATACCATGGACCTCGAGGACTATCGCAAAGGTTACTAATATCCTAAAGGAACTAGCAAGCACTATCAATATGAAGTAAGTAGGGTGAATATTGGGCTCAAAAACTTAGGAGTAGAATACCTACTACTAAGTAGCATGACAGGATGCTTTCGAGAATGATGGCCAGAATCATCACACTGGAAACATAAAACATGGCTAGATTACTGGCTGGTTCTCTAGGATGCCTAGGGTCATAATACTAGCTTCAACATATATGTCGAGGCAATGAAGTACCTCAACACACTGATTAGTGTGGTTAATCTGGCCCAAAGGAACATCGGGAACGGAAAGAAGGGAGTTGCAAATGCATCAGACTGTTTAGAAACCTGGAATGACTCGGACAGCATAACAGCTGTAAATGCTTAGAAAAAGATTTGAGACATTCACAAGGATTTGCATAGTCACTTAACAACATCATATCAAGGTTCTGGTTCAACTGACAACATACTAAAAGTAGTAGAAACTGAACTGAGGCCTGGAACCAACAATCCTAAGATTCTACGGATTAGTAGCACGTGATCCTGATAGAAAGAAGAGAATCCTAGTTCTTAATCCCCATAGAAGAGAAGAGGGTGACTCAGATCAGAAGGGCATAAGGTAAAGGAGTAAAAAGAGCCTTACGTTCCCATCCACAATCAATTCCCTTATATAACTAAAGCATTTCTAGACTCAACTTCGACCAGTTTGGCTTGGTAATCCTACAGGCACTCACGCTCTGATACCAAAGCTGTCAGGACCCCGGTCCTAAGTCACACCGATCTAGCATGTAACACATCATATCACTTTGCGGCCTCACGCACGGTATTCCCACGGGTGCCACCTTACCTGGCCCGGGACCATTTGCGCATTTTGGCTCACATATATGATAGTGTCGCTAGCATCCATATGACAGAGAACCCGGGCCGACATGACTAGTCGTAAACCCAAAGTGGCACTAACTTACAGGGAAAGGCATACATGACCCAGCATCGAACGTGTCGGTCATCAGCAAGTGAATTTAGGCTGTAGCAACTGGGCTAGCAGGACTCCGGGAATCCGGGATGTAGCAGGCTGACAGGACTCCGAAGACACCGCGTGACATTTCCCCGAAGGGACAGACACATGATCGAAGAAGGACACATGCCGACTAGTCTAAGTGTTCTGGAGCAGTAGCAACTGGGCTAACAGGACTCCGGTAAACTGGGTTGTAGCGTACTACCATGGCTCGGTGGAAGCACTAGACTACATTTCCCCATAAGAGAGGCCACCAAGGATAGAAAACTAGTTAGTCGGATCCCACACATACCAAGCATTTCAATCATACACACAATATGCTCGATATGTGTAAATACAACATGGCATCACAACAAAACTCTATGACTCAAAGTATTTATTCAATAGGCTCCGAGGAGCGAGATATTACAAACATGGGTCTCATGACCCAACATTCAGAGAATACAAGTCAAGCACATGCGGAAGCTTATCATGTCTGAGTACAGAAATATACAAATGAAAAAGGCTGAGAAGCCTGAATATCTACCAGATCATGCCGAGGGCACAAGATCGTAGCTGAGGTAACAAGCTAAATGTCGAAGTCCATGCGGAACTACTAGTGAGACTGAAGTCTCTCTGCAAAACATAAATTAAGCAAGCGTGAGTACAAATGTACCCAGCAAGACTTACATCAGAACTAACTACATATGCATCGGTATGGTGGAGTTTAACTGCAGCAAGCCAGCTTTGACTCGGTGGCTATCCTAAACTACGGCTGCAAGTAACTCTTTTGAGGTGGTACACACGAGTCCACATATTCACCATATTGATACACCACTATGGATCCGCTCCCGTCTCCCTACGAGAAGGCCATCCATAGCACTCACGCTTATCTTGCACATTTTAGAGTATCCACTTTCACTTGTCTGTGAACTGTACAGGCAACCCAGAAGTCCTTTACCGCGCACACGGCTATTCGAATAGATGATGTTAACCCTGCAGGGGTGTACTTCTTCACACATGCTCTCGCCACTTACCACCATGTACACGTCGTGTATCTTGGCAACCTTCAAGCAGAAGCCTGGCAAGGGAGTCGGCCACGACCTGACTAACCACACAAGTCTCTAGTCCAGGTTTATCGCCTCGGGTTCCATCCGCAAGGAGATCCGGCCGGGGTGTTGCTCACGGCCCCAAACGATGTGTGCAGGGTTCCAAGCCCACCGAACGGGCGATGTGTGTGCTTAGCATTTTGAGGGGTCCACATTCCTAATCCATGCCATGCCAATCATTGCACTTTCTGAAATGATCATTTTTGAATAGCATTAGTTCAATGAGCTATATGTTGTTAGTAATTACCAAAACCACCAAGGGATAGTTGCACTTTCAGAAACAAAGACAAGAACATGTATCAACCCCTATGCATAGATTACCCCAATGTCACCTCGGGAATCCGCGAGTTGAGTGCCAAAACATATATCAAGTGAATCAATATTGTAACATGCCAAATTTTCAATTTGGAATGTTATACATAGGTCATCATATGCATATCATGTTTTATTTGCATTTCATCTGCGATCCTGGAAAATCCTAAGCAACTCAAGGACCCACGGAGAGAGTTGGGGATTTCACTATTTTCATATTTGAATTTTTCTCAAATTTGAAAAGAGGATCATTTTGGTTTTAATATTTTTCTCTCCGAAATATTTCCTACATAACAATAAAAGAGAGGAGATAAAATGACTTCTCCAAAATAAAAGAAATATTGGAGGAAAAATGTTAAAATGAAATAAATATTTTATTTGAATTTTATTCGAGATTTTATTTGAATTAGAAAAATATGCATTTTTCAAAAATGCATTTTTAGGCCAGAAATTTTTTCACTTTGTTCTAAATATTTTATTTTGACGGCGAAAATTGTTTTTGGCATTTTTTAGAATTTTTCTATTTCTTTATTAAGATTTTCATCGGCGGATTTTTTTTTAAAACGCGTCGCACGATTGGGCAAATGGCCCAGCCGAGCGGGCCAAAGCCCAGCGCACCGCCACCTCCCGCTCCGGCTCGGGACCGGAGTCCCGAGCGCCGTCACCGCCATGTCCGCGTGGGACACGCCTCCCGAGGCCGTGCCCCCAACCCCAAGAAGCCGCCGCCCTCCCTTTTTATACCGCGCCACCGCCGCCCCTCTCCACCTCGTCCCAAGCCGCAGCCAGCCGCCAGCGTCGCGCCGTCGCAGTTGCCGTCCCCGCTCTACCGCGCTGCCGCTAGCCACCGCCGCCCCGCGCGCATCCTGCGTCATGCCGCCGTCTCCCACGCCGCCGCACGCCGCCCCGCCTTGTCGGATCACGCTTCCGCCCGCCGGATCTCGCACCGGTCTTTTCCGGTTAAACGATATAAAACCGTTCGGTTTTTTCGTAAACCCTAGATCGGTTTTTTTCTAGATCGGGTTTTCTCGGTTTTCCTCGGTTAGTGTTATTCTAAGAATGTTTGTTCGTTTAGTCCTTATAACGAACGAATTCGCTCGTTTGCCTCTATTAGCAGACGTTCGCGCCGTAGCCTTTTTATTTTTATTATTATTTTCGGCCAGGGACCTATCCGCGATTATTTTTATCGCAGATTAGCCCCTGATCTTCAAACCCTCGCAACTTTTTAACCGTTTGTCCAAATCTAGTGAAACCAACGCCAAAATCTTCGTCTCGAACCCCTCTTTCCAGTTAATCAACTTAAACAAGGTTTTCATAACTTAAAATTTGGTTTCAAGCATATTTGAATTCGAACTTCTTTTGACGTAGTTTCAGTTTTGTAGCTCCGATTTGATTGATTCTTTTTGCAAATCGAAGCATTTCAGTTGAACTTTCAGTTTGGATCTCTTTATTTGAGTTTTACCCTTGCATCTATGCTTGAGTTCTTATGTATGCTATTGTTTGTTTGTGATTGAATTTCCGGAGTGCGAAGCATGCTACTACGAATCTCTAGGGTTTGCAGATCGTCAGCAAGGCAAGTAACACTTTGATCATACCCCTTATTACCAAGTTTTTATGCATTACTTACAACCCTCAAACATGGCATGAGTAGGATCTCTTAACATGTGGGTTTTGGGAGTAGCTGATGAGGTAGAACCTATTGTCCTTTATTATCAAACCCTGGGAGTTACTTCTACATTATACTTATACTGCTATGCTATGCTCGTAGACGTAGTTTGGCTGAGTGATTCATGAAAGCTATGAGATTATTTATAAACTAAGGGTTTATTTAAGGTGGCTACTCTAATACACATCTAGGTGGATTGTTGGTGGGCACCTGGGGAATTCAGTGTTGTCCAAGGAGATCCCGGGGCATCCGTGTGATCATCCTGTGGTTCGCCACCCAGGCTCAAAGGGATCATAAGATTATTCATGCTAGAAACTTCCGTGTGCAGCCACAAGCCATTATGGGATGTGGCATAGTTGAGTATGTCGTGTGACCTCTTTTAGTGGTGAACTAGCAGATGTAGGGGATGTATGTGGTACGGTTTACCCGTCGAAAGAGTTAATGCTTCTGAAAGGCTGTGTCTCGGTCATCCGTTTCTGAAACACCATGTAGTGCGAGAAATCCAACGGAGGAGATCGAGTCTTGTGGGGAAAAGTGTGCAAAGCTCTGCAGAGTGTACAAACTAATCATGGTTAGCCGTGTCCCCGGTTATGGACATCTTGAGTGTCTGGTTCTTGAATAGTCATGTTGATCTCATCACTGTAAATTAATTTGTTGGGTTGTTAATACTGTTTAATTGGGATTGAGACGGGGTTACCATTCTCAATGTTTATCAACTACCATGATAGTTAAACAAAATATATTCCTTTGTTGTAGGGAAAAATTGGCTTTCCGCAAAAACTTGTTAACCGTAGAGCCTCCACCAGCCATATATGCATGTAGTGATAGCTTTTACCCGTTCATTGCTCTAATGTGTTATTGTGCCAGCATATTCCATGTGCTGACCCGTTTCGGGCTGCAACGTATTATCTTGCAGACTTTTCAGACAAAGAGTAAGGTGCGCTAGGTCGTTCTCGTGCACTCAACTATGCCATTGGAGTTGATGGACTCATTTACCTTTTGATGCTTCAGCAGTTATCTTATTTAGATGGCCTTAAGCCATATTATTGTAATAAGTTCTCTTTTGAGACATTCGATGTAATAAGTGTGTGATTGCACTCTATTATAAATCCTTCAAGTACTGTGTGTGTGTCAGTATTACCGATCCAGGGATGACACTTATGCACAGAGATTTGACCGTCTGAGGTCGGATCGCTACAAGATGGTATCAGAGCACATGCTGATTGTAGGACACGACCACTAAGATAAGCCGTAGGTCACTCTTCTCTACTCATTTCTGAATCCTTTCCATTTTCGACTCTATAGGATGGCGGGCCCAAGGAACCAGTTTGCACAACCGGATGAAGACACACCTTTTGGACGTCACTTGAAGGAAGTCACTAGGTACCTGAACATCGGAATACCAAGCTTCACCGAGACCTACACCATCACTTTACCAGAAGAGGAGCGTTGGATGATTCGAGTTCAAGTTCCAGGAAGGACATTCACGCCAGTTACTGAGCCCATAGAGTTTTCCTTTGATGCACCAACCTGGAGTCTAGGTAAGAGCATGGCAGCTCACATCGCCATGGGACGCATCGGTGAAGTTTATCACAAGGATCTCAAGGACACCATCTACCAGATATGTGGGCGCCGAGACAAGCAATGGGAGATGATCAGCACCAGGAGGGACAAGTCCATGCAGCTTTCATCCAGGAGTTAAACCAGCACATTCATCGCCAGGAGAACCAAATGTGCGCAAACATGATAGAACTAAAGAAGGTGATGACCAGGAACATGGAGCTTGAAGAGGAACTCAAGTCTACATGAGATGGATACGAGGAAGAAATCGCAATATTAGTTGAGAAGAATGACGACCTGACAAGGAAGCTAGGAGTATTCATGGGAGACCCCGCGCCAGGAGGAGATGACGACCATCCTGAGGACTACATCATCATTGACGACACTGACTCCGACCCCGACAGTAGTAATCATGATTACGAAGACGAAGCTGGAGCAGACATCATGGTGTCTTCCACCGATTAAAATATCTAGAGGACCACCATATTATCAGTAGTATTTTCCCCATGTATATATTAGTAGTCCGAGTATTTAGTAACGGTAGATAGATCGATTGTATGCCCTTGTTTGAATTGAATGGTGTGATAAGAATGTGTTTGTCTCATGTGCATATGGGTAGTGTTTTCTCACTAGACCTCACTCTATTCTTATCTCTTCCCTCTAAACCCATCAGATGCCTCCGAGACGTGACCCCGGATTTGTCTTCCCACCGGAGCTCACTCAGTTGATCCAACATCAGAATGCCTTGATGCAGCTACTAGTCCAGAACCAAGGTAACAACAACGATAACAACAACAACCCACCGCCACCACCTCCAGTTGACAACTTAGCCCATTTTCTGAGGTTGAATCCGCCGGTGTTTTCCAGTAGCACCGAGCCGATTGTTGCTGATGACTGGCTACGCAGGATTGGAAGGGAGTTGACCACCGCAGGTTGCACAGATGATGAGAAGGTGCGTCTTGCCGCACATCAATTGGATGGACCCGCAGCCTCATGGTGGGAGAATTACACATCCACTTTCCCTATAGCCGATATTACTTCAGAACAGTTTCAGCAAGCATTCCGGACTGCACATGTCTCAAATGGAGCTATGCGCATGAAGAAGCGTGAGTTTCGCAACTTACACCAGGGAAATCGTACTGTGGGGCAGTACATGGATGAGTTCAGTAAGCTAGCTCGCTATGCCCCAGATGATGTGGCCACGGATGCCATAAAGCAGGAGAAGTTTATGGGAGGGCTGAATGATGAACTAAGCATGAAGTTGATGGTGGCAACATTTTCTAACTACCAGGAGTTGGTATACATGGCTCTTATGATTGAAGGGAAGAAGCAGCAGATAGAGAGCCGCAAAAGGAAGTATGGGCAAGAGAAGTATAACTCTGGAGCAACACAGAAGCCTCGTTTTACTCCTAACCGGGAGGATTTACCCATAACCATGGAGGACACACTCACAATGGAGGAAGTTCCCATAGCCATAGTGGTTCCAGGAATGGAAATGGGAATGGAGCAAGCAGCAACCAGAACCATTCCAACCCAGCAACACCCGCTAAGAAGGATCTGAGTCATGTCACCTGTTACAAGTGCGGGAAGACTGGGCATTACACCAACGACTGTTCTAAGCTAAAGAATGGCAATGGGAATGGAAGCTCTGGGAAGAAGCCCAATCCCTTCACTAGAGGTCAGGTGAACCACATCAACGTGGAGGAGGTTGAAGATCAGCCTGACGCGGTGATTGGTAAGTTTTTGGTTAAGTCATTTACCGATCTTGTTCTTTTTGATACTGGTGCATCACATTCATCATACATATCAAGGGGATTTGTGGACAAGTTGAAGCTACCCACCTTAGCCGTTAGGTCACCCATCTTAGTAAGATCGCCAGGAGCAGAGTATATGGCTAGCCGATGGAGTGATCTGTTACCCTTAACCATTGGCAGCCATGTTTTCCCCTCTGACCTAATAATTTTGGAGTCACAAGGATTGGATATAATACTAGGCATGGATTGGCTATCGAAGTATGGAGGGACCATTGACTATGCTAGTAAGTCGATACTTCTCACCACCCCGGA
Organism: Triticum dicoccoides; assembly: GCF_002162155.2. Classification (NCBI taxonomy): domain Eukaryota; kingdom Viridiplantae; phylum Streptophyta; class Magnoliopsida; order Poales; family Poaceae; genus Triticum; species Triticum dicoccoides. The sequence goes on along the minus strand of NC_041383.1, from coordinate 143,149,686 downwards.
GGGACAAAGGATTAAGTATGTATCCAGGCATGCACCTAGGAAAACCAAAGTAAATTCCCTCTCTGTCGGTGTACTAGAATAGGGGTACCCTAGTACCCCGAACTTGTGCACGGGCAGTTGCAGCACCCCGCGGCAAGGCTTGCCAGGCTAACACCAAGATCCTCCGTGGTTCCCTTGGAGCCATTCAAGAACAAAGTATTTAAGCTCAGGAGACAAGGCCCCGGCAAGAGGAGTTGCCGGGAAGGCCAACCAAGGCACTTCAAGGAACTTGCCGCGACACGCCACGCGCTCCGGCAAGGCAACAAGGCCCCGACAAGAGGAGCTTGCCGGGAAGACCAACCAAGGTACCTCGAAGCCCGGTGAGCGACAAGCCTCCGGACCCGACAAGACAACAGCGGCGGCAAGGCGCTTGCTGCGGCAGGCGGCCACTCTGTGCTCACGCTCCAGCGCATCCACCAACGTGTCGCTCTGGGGGCCTCTCCAGGCGCGCGTGGCGGGAGGCTGTGCGGCCAGCGGTGCGCAGTGGCATGCGAAGCTGACAAGATCGCCATCGTGGCGAACGGTGGCGCCCCTAACGGTCCTTTTCTGCACTGTTTGGGCGACTCAGACGGGCATTTAATGCCCTTGTCCCCTGCCGTCAGGGTTAGGTCGGGTGCACTGTACAAGTAACTGTACCAACCACCTCACTTTTTACATTTGTACCCTTCTCTGTGTTGCCACCTGTCGGTGATCCCTTTAGCGTATAAAAGGAGGCCCATGCGCAACGTAGAGGGGGTTCGCAAGGTTGGCTAGGTTCGACTCATTGGAAGCCAGAAAACGCTTAGCTCTCGCGAGCAAGAACATAATACAACCAGACAAGCAACAGTAGGAGTGTTATCTCTCCGGAGAGCTCCGAAGCTGGGTAAACTACTCGTGTGCTTTGCCTCGATCTGCTCTTCGTGCGATCTCCGCCCATCGCCGAACCGAAAGGGGCCCGGTCCGCCGGCCCCATAGGTGTTCGTGGATCAGTTTCCCCGACATCTGTGGCGCGCCAGGTAGGGGGCGTCGAGATTGTGTGAACCTGATCCGGCGTTGACACGAGCTAGATCTTCATTCCCTTCATCGACATGCCACCAAAGAAGAAGACCTCGGCGGCAGCCGCTCCGTCCACGTCACTTCCGCCACCGTTGGAGCAAACGGGTGGTGGAATGGACGCCGGCAGCAGAATCGACGTCGACGAGGAAGCTTATGATGCTGCCAGGTCCAAGGACAAAGCTGCACAAACCTCGGCGACTGTACATGTTCCGCGCCACTCTCAGGAGGTGCAAGACCAACAGCGTCATGGCACTTGCAGTGCCATACGCAAGATAGGTCAAGACCAAGCTGGTGGATCTCGGGGCGCTCAAGACCAGCATGCACGCCAGCATGCTGACACGAGCGGGGCACGGTCGCCTGGACGGGATACTGCTCCTTCTAACATAGTTAGAAGTTTGAGCACGTCCCGCTCCTCGCGCCGTCCGCCACTGCCACCCACCACTCCAGCAGAAGCTTTGGCACGAGATCAACTGCTCCTAGATTACCCTCCGACGTCGGACAAGATCGACGAATGGAGGGCCACCATTCAGAGTCTCATCGGCTACGCCAACGACGACACTCCACGGCGGCCGAGCGCGTCGCCGCCGCGGCAGGGTTGCCGGACGCGAGCCGGTGGCGACGAAACAGGTGGATGTGCAACTACCATGCAATCACCGCCCCGAAGGCCAAGATCGCCGACTCGCCGGATCCACCTCGACAGCGACTCCACCGCATCGTCGGATCCACGAGCTCGTCGCGATCAGCACCAAGTTCTTCATGATCGACAACAAGAAGACGCTCGAACTCGCATCGAGCGCCAAAGAGAAGCGCGGCGTCAGTCCGACAAGCGCGCTGGGCCCTCTGTTGACATGCATGCGCCAGGGGAACCAGGCGATCTGCCGTACGCGGTAGGTTGCCCTGCGTTCACTCGTGAGCTACGGCAAGTCCAGTGGCCCAGCACGAAGAACTTCAAGCCAGACGTACCGGAGAAGTACGACGGCAAGACGCATCCATCGGAGTTCCTCAGCATCTACACCATTGCGGTGCAGGCTGCCGGGGGACGGGATGACAAGATCCTTGCCAACTACTTCCCGCTGGTGCTCAAGCCCAACGTCAGGTCCTGGCTCATGCACTTGCCGGACAACTCCATATCCTCTTGTGCTGATCTGTGCCATCAGTTTGTCGGCGCCTTCACAGGCGGACACAAGCCTCATGGCCAGGAGAGTGATCTTCATCTGCTCGCCCAGAAGGAAGGAGAGCCCCTGTGCAAATACATTCAGAGATTCAGCAGTGTGCAGCACAACATCCCAGACGTCCACCCTGCTGTGGTGATCAGCGCGTTCCATCAGAATGTGCGAAACCGCAGGATGCGGGAGGAAATGGCAATGTGCAAGATCAGGGACGTCAGTGAGTTATATGCACTGGCCGACAAGTGTGCACGTGCTGAGGAAGGGAGGAGACTCCCCGGAGAGAATGTAGGAGCGGGAGGATCCGACAGTGAAGATGCTGCCCCAGCAAGGAAAAACCGGCGGCGGAACAACAGGAGGAGGAAAGGCAAAGAGGTGCTAGTTGTTGAGCAGTCCGGCAACGGTGGTGGCGCCAAGAAAGCCAACGCTGGTGACTCCGGCAAGGAGGTTGCCGCGGAGGTGGCGGTCGCCGACAAGCAGGACGGCACCAACAAGCAGTATTGCAAGATCCACCGCATCATGGGCCATGATCTCCAGGACAGTAAGAAAGTCGAGCAGCTTGTTGAGCAACAGAAAGCTGAATACGAGCGGCGCGACAAGGAGAAGGCCCAGGAAGGTGCTGGGGGATCCGGCAAGAAACGTCCCGGCCGAGGAGGACGCCGCGGCAAGGCCAAGCAGCGGCAAGGAGAAAGACCTCCTCGCGGCCGCGACAAGGATGAAGATGACGACGACGATGAAGACATGGATGATGAGGAGACTGATGAGCAGGAGTTCCAGAAAGCCACAGAGGTCCTGTGCGTTGACGGTGGTGCTTCTCTGCACACCTCGCACCGCCAGCTCAATCAGTGGGTGCGGGAAGTTAATGTAGCAGAACCACCCGTCGAGTCACGCAAGCCTCTGAAATGGTCCAGCACGCCTATCATCTTTGATATTGAGGACCACCCTGATCGCATAACCGCGGTCGGGTGCTTGCCGATGTTGGTTTCACCAACAATCCACAACCTCAAGGTCACTAAGATGCTAGTTGACGGCGGGGCCGGCTTGAACCTGATCTCCTCCGCGGTGCTCCAGAAACTCCAGATCCCTGACATCGAGCTCGAAGAGACCGGTACATTTCAAGGAATCAACCCGGGAAGAAGCAAGCCGAAGGGAAAGATCACGTTGCCGGTAACATTTGGCAGCGAGCTGAACTTCAGGACTGAGAGGGTCACATTTGATGTTGCTGACTTTCCATTACCTTACAATGGAATCCTTGGTCGTCCGGGACTCGCCAAGTTCATGGCAGCCTCTCACTATGCGTACAACGTACTGAAAATGCCAGGCCCGATAAGTGTCATCTCTGCCCCTGGCGACAAGAAGGATACTCTTATCTGTGCCGACAAGATCTACCGGGAAGCAGCAGCCGCAGCAGAACGCAAGACACTTGCCTCTGAAGCTCCCGGGGGGAAGAAGAAGACCAAGTCCGGCAAGAGCTCTGATGCCCACTCCGGCAAGCGCACCTCTTCGGAGTGCTGCGCTACCGTCGAGGATGCACCATCGAGCTCCACCGGCAAGTGTAAGAAGGCAATGGCAGCTCCACCTGAGACCAAGAAGGTGTCCGCCAAGGAGGACGGCACTGGTGGTACCTTCACCATCAGTGCCACTCTTGACCCCAAATAGGAAAGCGCGCTCGTTGCTTTCCTGCGGGCGAATGTCGACGCGTTTGCGTGGCAACCGTCTGATATCCCCGGTGTTCCCAGGAAAGTAATTGAGCACCACCTTGCCGTCTGTCCTCATGCGCGGCCCGTTAAGCAGAAAGTCAGAAAACAGGCAGTGGAGCGCCAAGAATTCATCACAGAAGAAATCAAGAAGTTGGAAGTAGCAGGCCTTGTCAGAGGGGTGCTCCATCCCACGTGGTTGGCCAATCATGTTGTCGTGCGCAAGGCTAACGGGAAATGGAGGCTTTGTATTGATTTCACTGATGTTAATAAAGCTTGTCCCAAGGACCCATTTCCCTTGCCACGCATTGACCAGATTGTTGACTCCACAGCCGGATGTGATTTGCTTTCATTTCTTGATGCATACTCAGGATACCGTCAGATCTTCATGGCAGAAGAGGATGAAGAGAAAACCGCATTTATCACCCCGTGTGGCACGTACTGCTTCGTACGGATGCCTTTCGGTTTGAAGAATGCTGGTTCAACATTTGCAAGGGTAGTCCACCACGCTTTTGAGCCGCAGATGCACAGAAATGTGGAAGCCTACATGGATGACATAGTGGTCAAAAGCAAGAACAGGGTGACCCTGGTTCAAGATTTAGACGAGACATTTGTGTTGGAAATATGCCCTAGAGGCAATAATAAAAGTGTTATTATTATATTTCTTTGTTCATGATAATAGTCTTTTATTCATGCTATAACTGTATTATCCGGAAATCGTAATACACGTGTGAATACATAGACCACAATATGTCCCTAGTGAGCCTCTAGTTGACTAGCTCGTTGTGATCAACAGATAGTCATGGTTTCCTGGCTATGGACATTGGATGTCGTTGATAATGGGATCACATCATTAGGAGAATGATGTGATGGACAAGACCCAATCCTAAGCCTAGCACAAAGATCGTGTAGTTCGTATGCTAAAGCTTTTCTAATGTCAAGTATCTTTTCCTTAGACCATGAGATTGTGCAACTCCCGGATACCGTAGGAATGCTTTGGGTGTACCAAACGTCACAACGTAACTGGGTGGCTATAAAGGTGCATTACAGGTATCTCCGAAAGTGTCTGTTGGGTTGGCACGAATCGAGACTGGGATTTGTCACTCCGTGTAAACGGATAGGTATCTCTGGGCCCACTCGGTAGGACATCATCATAATGTGCACAATGTGACCAAGGGGTTGATCACGGGATGATGTGTTACAGAACGAGTAAAGAGACTTGCCGGTAACAAGATTGAACAAGGTATCGGTATACCGACGATCGAATCTCGGGCAAGTAAAATACCGCTAGACAAAGGGAATTGTATACGGGATCGATTGAGTCCTTGACATCGTGGTTCATCCGATGAGATCATCGTGGAACATGTGGGAGCCAACATGGGTATCCAGATCCCGCTGTTGGTTATTGACCGGAGAACGTCTCGGTCATGTCTACATGTCTCCCGAACCCGTAGGGTCTACACACTTAAGGTTCGATGACGCTAGGGTTATAAAGGAAGTTTGTATGTGGTTACCGAATGTTGTTCGGAGTCCTGGATGAGATCCCGGACGTCACGAGGAGTTCCGGAATGGTCCGGAGGTAAAGATTTATATATGGAAAGTTGTTGTTCGGGTTCCGGAAAAAGTTCGGGTTTTTTCGGTATTGTACCGGGAAGCTTCCAGAAGGTTTCGGAGGATTCCGGAGGGGTTCGGAAGTCCGGAAATTGTTCCACCACGTCCAATACAGTAGCATGGGCTGTAGGGGGGCGCCCTAGCCTTAATGGGCCAGGGGCACCAGCCCCCCCAAGGCCCATGCGCATGGGAGGGGGGAAACCCTAAGGGGGAGGGCCTCCACTTGACTTGGGAGGCACTCCTTCCCCCCTTGGCCGCACCCCTTCCTTGGAGGAAGGGGCAAGGCTGCGCCTCTCCCCTCTCCCTTGCCCCTATATATAGTGGAGGGGAGGGAGGGCAGCCATACCTGAAGCCCTGGCGCCTCCCTCCCTCCTGTGACACCTCCTCCTCTCCCGCAGGTGCTTGGCGTAGCCCTGCAGGATTGCCACGCTCCTCCATCACCACCACGCCATTGTGCTGCTGCTGGATGGAGTCTTCCTCAACCTCTCCCTCTCTCCTTGCTGGATCAAGGCGTGGGAGACGTCACCGGGCTGTACGTGTGTTGAACGCGGAGGTGCCGTCCGTTCGGCACTAGGATCTCCGGTGATTTGGATCACGACGAGTACGACTCCTTCAACCCCGTTCTCTTGAACGCTTCCGCTTAGCGATCTACAAGGGTATGTAGATGCACTCTCCTTCCCCTCGTTGCTGGTTTCTCCATAGATAGATCTTGGTGACACGTAGGAAAATTTTGAATTTCTGCTACGTTCCCCAACAGTGGTATCAGAGCTAGGTCTATTGCGTAGATTCTTTGCACGAGTAGAACACAAAGTAGTTGTGGTGTTGGTGTTGTTCAATATGCTTACCATTACTAGTCCAATCTTGTTTCGACGGTATTGTGGGATGAAGCGGCCCGGACCGACCTTACACGTACTCTTACGTGAGATAGGTTCCACCGAATGGCATGCACTTGGTGCATAAGGTGGCTAGCGGGTGCCAGTCTCTCCCACTTTAGTCGGAACAGATTCGATGAAAAGGGTCCTTATGAAGGGTAAATAGCAATTTGCATATCACGTTGTGGTTTTGCGTAGGTAAGAAACGTTCTTGCTAGAAACCCATAGCAGCCACGTAAAACATGCAAACAACAATTAGAGGACGTCTAACTTGTTTTTGCAGGGTATGCTTTGTGATGTGATATGGCCAAGAAGAATGTGATGAATGATATGTGATGTATGAGATTGATCATGTTCTTGTAATAGGATTCACGACTTGCATGTCGATGAGTATGACAACCGGCAGGAGCCATAGGAGTTGTCTTAAATTTATTGTATGACCTGCGTGTCATTGAACAACGCCATGTAGTTACTTTACTTTATTGCTAACCGGTAGCCATAGTAGTAGAAGTAAGAGTTGGCGAGACAACTTCATGAAGACACGATGATGGAGATCATGATGATGGAGATCATGGTGTCATGCCGGTGACGATGATGATCATGGAGCCCCGAAGATGGAGATCAAAAGGAGCAAAAAAATGATATTGGCCATATCATGTCACTATTGGATTGCATGTGATGTTTATCATGTTTATGCATCTTGTTTACTTAGAACGACGGTAGTAAATAAGATGATCCCTTACAACAATTTCAAGAAGTGTTCTCCCCTAACTATGCACCGTTGCTACAGTTCGTCGTTTCGAAGCACCACGTGATGATCGGGTGTGATAGATCCTTACGTTCACATACAACGGGTGTAAGACAGATTTACACATGCAGTACACTTAGGGTTAACTTGACGAGCCTAGCATGTACAGACATGGCCTCGGAACACGGAGACTGAAAGGTCGAGCATGAGTCGTATAGTAGATACGATCAACATGAAGATGTTCACCGATGATGACTAGTCCGTCTCACGTGATGATCGGACACGGCCTAGTTGACTCGGATCATGTAATCACTTAGATGACCAGAGGGATGTCTATCTGAGTGGGAGTTCATAAGATGAACTTAATTATCCTGAACATAGTCAAAAGATCTTTGCAAATTATGTCGTAAGCTCGCGCTTTAGTTCCACCTTTTAGATATGTTCCTAGAGAAAATATAGTTGAAAGTTGATAGTAGCGATTATGCGGACAGTAGAAAGCTTATGTCCTTAATGCACCGCTCAGTGTGCTGAACCCCAAACGTCGTCTGTGGATGTTGCGAACATCGGACATACACGTTTTGATAACTACGTGATAGTTCAGTTAAATGGCTTAAGTAGAGGCACCAAAGACGTTTTTCGAAACATCGCGGAACATATGAGATGTTTCGAGGGCTGAAATTAGGATTTCAGGCTCGTGCCCACGTCAAGAGGTATAAGACCTCCGACGATTTTCTTAGCCTGCAAACTCAGGGAGAAAAGCTCAATCGTTGAGCTTGTGCTCAGATTGTCTGAGTGCAACAATCACTTGAATCGAGTGGGAGTTGATCTTCCAGATGAGATAGTGATGTTTCCCCAAAGTCATTGCCACCAAGCTGCTAGATCTTCGTGATGAACTATAACATATCAAGGATATAGATGATGATCCTTGAGGTATTCACGTTGTTTGACATCGCGAAAGTAGAAATCAAGAAGGAGCATCAATTGTTGATGGTTGGTGAAACCACTAGTTTCAAGAAGGGCAAGGGCAAGAAGGGATACTTCATGAAACGGAAAATCAGCTGCTGCTCTAGTGAAGAAACCCAAGGTTGAACCCAAACCCGAGACTAAGTGCTTCTGTAATAAAGGGAACAGCCACTGGAGCAGAATTACCCTAGATACTTCGTAGATGAGAAGGCTGGCAAGGTCGATAGAAGTATATTGGATATACATTGTGTTGATGTGTACTTTACTAGTACTCCTAGTAGCACCAGGGTATTAGATACCGGTTCGGTTGCTAAGTGTTAGTAACTCGAAATAAAAGCTACGGAATAAACGGAGACTAGCTAAAGGTGAGCTGACAATATGTGTTGGAAGTGTTTCCAATGTTGATATGATCAAGCATCGCACGCTCCCTCTACCATTGAGATTGGTGTTAAAACCTGAATAATTGTTATTTGGTGTTTGCGTTGAGCATAGACATGATTGGATTATGACTATCGCAATACGGTTATTCATTTAAAGAGAATGATGGTTACTCTATTTATTTGAATAATACCTTCAATGGTCTTGCACCTAAAATGAATGGTTCATTGAAATCTCGATCGTAGTGATACACATGTTCATGCCAAAAGATAGTAATGATAGTACCATCTACTTGTGGCACTGCCACGTAAGTCATATCGGTATAAAATGCATGAAGAAGCTCCATGTTGATGGATCTTTGGACTCACTCATTTTTGAAAAGTTTGAGACATGCGAACCATGTCTATTGGTGTATATGCATGAAGAAACTCCATGCAAATGGACCGTTTGAACTCACTTGATTTTGAATCACTTGAGACATGCAAATCATACCACATGGGCAAGATGACTGAAAGCCTCGTTTTAGTAAGACGGAACAAGATAGCAACTCGTTGGAAGTAACACATTTTGATGTGTGCAGTCCAATGAGTGCTGAGGCATGCAGTGAATATCGTTATGTTCTTACTTCACAGATGATTCGAGTAGATGTTGAGAATATTTTCTTGATGAAACACAAGTCTGAATTATTGAATGGTTCAAGTAATTTCAGAGTGAAGTAGAAGATCATTGTGACAAGAGGATAAAATGTCTATGATATGATCATAGAGATGAATATCTGAGTTACGAGTTTTGGCACGCAATTAAGACATTGTGGAAATTGTTTTACAATTAATACCGCCTGGAACACCATAGTGTGATGGTGTGTCCGAACATCATAGTTACACCCTATTGGATATGGTGGGTACCATGATGTCTCTTATCGAATTACCACTATCGTTCATGGGTTAGGCATTAGAGACACCCGCACTCACTTTAATAGGGTACCACGTAATTCCGTTGAGATGACACCGGTTTAGAGAAACCTATGCTGTCATTTCTTAAAGGTTTGGGGCTGCGACGCTTATGTGAAAAAGTTTCAGGTTGATAAGCTCGAACCCAAAGCGGATAAAATGCATCTTCATAGGACACCCAAAACAGTTGGGTATACCTCCTAATTCAGATCTGAAAGCAATATGGATTGTTTCTTGAATCGGGTCCTTTCTCGAGGAAAGGTTTCTCTCGAAAAGTTGAGTGGGAGGATGGTGGAGACTTGATGTGGTTATTGAACCGTCACTTCAACCAGTGTGTATCAGGGCACAGGAAGTTGTTCATGTGGCACCTACAACAATTGAAGTAGAAGCTTATGATAGTGATCATGAAGTTTCGGATCAAGTCACTGCCGTACCTCGTAGGGTGACAAGGATACGTACTACTTCAGAGTGGTACAGTAATCCTGTCTTGAAGGTCATGTTGCTAGACAACAATGAACCTACGAGCTATGGAGAAGCGATGGTGGGCCCAAATTCCGACAAATGGTTAAGAAACCATGAAATCCGAGATAGGATCCATGTATCAGAACAAAGCATGGACTTTGGTGGACTTGCCCAATGATCGGCAAGCCATTAAGATAAATGGATCTTTAAGAAGAAGACGGATGTGGACGGTAATGTCACCGTCTATGAAGCTCGACTTGTGGCGAAGAGTTTTTCACAAGTTCAAGGAGTTGACTACGATGAGATTTTCTCATCCGTAGCGATGCTTAAGTCCGTCGGATTCATGTTAGCATTAGCTGCATTTATGAAATCTGGCAGATGGATGTCAAAACGAGTTTCCTTACCAGTTTTCGTAAGGAAAGGTTGTATGTAATACAATCAGAAAGGTTTTGTCGATCCTAAGGATGCTAAAAGGTATGCTAGCTCTAGCGATCCTTCCATGGACTGGAGTAAGCATCTCGGAGTTGGAATGTGCACTTTGATAAGATGATCAAAGATTTTGGGTTTATACAAAGTTTATGAGAAACTTGTATTTCCAAAAGAAGTGAGTGGGAGCACTATAGAATTTCTGATGAGTATATGTTGTTGACATGTTGATGATCAGAAATGATTTTCTAGAAAGCATATAGGGTTATTTGAAAGGTGTTTTTCAATAGAAAACCTGGATTAAGCTACTTGAACATTGAGCATCAAGATCTATAAGGATAGATCAAAATGCTTAATAATACTTTCAAATGAGCACATACCTTGACATGATCTTGAAGGTGTTCAAGATGGATCAGTCAAAGAAGGAGTTCTTACCTGAGATGTAAGGTATGAAGTTAAGACTTAAAGCTCGACCTCGGCAGAAAAGAGAGAAAGGACGAAGGTCGTCCCCTATGCTTTAGACGTAGGCTCTACAGTATGCTATGCTAAGTACCGCACCTGATGTGTGCGTTGCCACATGTCTGGCAAGAGAGTACAAAGGTGATCAAGGAGTGGATCATCAGATAGCGGTCAAAGTTATCCTTAGAGGAATAAGGATATGTTTCTCGATTATGGAGGTGATAAAGAGTTCGGCGTAAAGGGTTACGTTGATGCAAGCTTTAACACCTATCCGAATGACTCTGAGTAGCAAACCGGATACGTATAGTGGAGCAACCATTTGGAATAGCTCCAAGTGGAGAGTGGAAGCAGCATTTACAATATGACCTAGAAATTTGCGAAGTACATACGGATCTGAATGTTAGAGATCCATTGACTAAAACCTCTCTCACTAGCAGAACATGATCAAACCCCAGAACTCATTGAGTCTTAATCACATGATGATGTGAACTAGTTTAATGACACTAGTAAACTCTTTGGATGTTGGTCACATGGTGATGTGACCTGTCAGTGTTAATCACATGGTGATGTGAACTAGATTATTAACTCTAGTGCAAGTGGGAGACTGTTGGAAATATGCCCTAGAGGCAATAATAAAAGTGTTATTATTATATTTCTTTGTTCATGATAATAGTCTTTTATTCATGCTATAACTGTATTATCCGGAAATCGTAATACACGTGTGAATACATAGACCACAATATGTCCCTAGTGAGCCTCTAGTTGACTAGCTCGTTGTGATCAACAGATAGTCATGGTTTCCTGGCTATGGACATTGGATGTCGTTGATAATGGGATCACATCATTAGGAGAATGATGTGATGGACAAGACCCAATCCTAAGCCTAGCACAAAGATCGTGTAGTTCGTATGCTAAAGCTTTTCTAATGTCAAGTATCTTTTCCTTAGACCATGAGATTGTGCAACTCCCGGATACCGTAGGAATGCTTTGGGTGTACCAAACGTCACAACGTAACTGGGTGGCTATAAAGGTGCATTACAGGTATCTCCGAAAGTGTCTGTTGGGTTGGCAAGAATCGAGACTGGGATTTGTCACTCCGTCTAAACGGAGAGGTATCTCTGGGCCCACTCGGTAGGACATCATCATAATGTGCACAGTGTGACCAAGGGGTTGATCACGGGATGATGTGTTACGGAACGAGTAAAGAGACTTGCCGGTAACGAGATTGAACAAGGTATCGGTATACCGATGATCGAATCTCGGGCAAGTAAAATACCGCTAGACAAAGGGAATTGTATACGGGATCGATTGAGTCCTTGACATCGTGGTTCATCCGATAAGATCATCGTGGAACATGTGGGAGCCAACATGGGTATCCTGATCCCGCTGTTGGTTATTGACCGGAGAACGTCTCGGTCATGTCTACATGTCTCCCGAACCCGTAGGGTCTACACACTTAAGGTTCGATGACGCTAGGGTTATAAAGGAAGTTTGTATGTGGTTACCGAATGTTGTTCGGAGTCCCGGATGAGATCCCGGACGTCACGAGGAGTTCCGGAATGGTCCGGAGGTAAAGATTTATATATGGAAAGTTGTTGTTCGGGTTCCGGAAAAAGTTCGGGTTTTTTCGGTATTGTACCGGGAAGCTTCCAGAAGGTTCCGGAGGATTCCGGAGGGGTCCGGAAGTCCGGAAATTGTTCCACCACGTCCAGTACAGTAGCATGGGCTGTAGGGGGGCGCCCTAGCCTTAATGGGCCAGGGGCACCAGCCCCCCCAAGGCCCATGCGCATGGGAGGGGGGAAACCCTAAGGGGGATGGCCTCCACTTGACTAGGGAGGCACTCCTTCCCCCCTTGGCCGCACCCCTTCCTTGGAGGAAGGGGCAAGGCTGCGCCTCCCCCTCTCCCTTGCCCCTATATATAGTGGAGGGGAGGGAGGGCAGCCATACCTGAAGCCCTGGCGCCTCCCTCCCTCCTGTGACACCTCCTCCTCTCCCGCAGGTGCTTGGCGAAGCCCTGCAGGATTGCCACGCTCCTCCATCACCACCACGCCGTTGTGCTGCTGCTGGATGGAGTCTTCCTCAACCTCTCCCTCTCTCCTTGCTGGATCAAGGCGTGGGAGACGTCACCGGGCTGTACGTGTGTTAAACGCGGAGGTGCCGTCCGTTCGGCACTAGGATCTCCGGTGATTTGGATCACGACGAGTACGACTCCTTCAACCCCGTTCTCTTGAACGCTTCCGCTTAGCGATCTACAAGGGTATGTAGATGCACTCTCCTTCCCCTCGTTGCTGGTTTCTCCATAGATAGATCTTGGTGACACGTAGGAAAATTTTGAATTTCTGTTATGTTCCCCAACAATTTGCAAATCTGCGCAAGATCAACCTCAAGCTTAACCCCAAGAAGTGCGTGTTTGGAGTCCCTTCCAGCAAGCTTCTCGGATTCTTCGTGTCCCAGCGGGGAATTGAAGCCAATCCCGACAAGATCAAGGCGATTGAGCAGATCGAAGCACCAAAGCGCGTCAAGGATGTACGAAGGCTTGCCGGTTGCGTGGCTGCTCTCAGCAGGTTTATCTCTAGATCTGCTGAGCGCGCCCTGCCATTTTTCAAAATTTTGAAACAGGCAGGTCCAATAAAATGGACTCCGGAGGCGGAGGCTGCGCTGCAGGACTTAAAGAGATACCTGTCCTCCACTCCAACACTTGTCGCACCTAAGCCGCAAGAGAAGTTGCTGCTGTATATAGCGGCAGCCAATCAAGTGGTTAGTGCTGCGTTAGTGGCGGAGAGGGAGGCAGATGATGAGCTAGCAACCACGGCAGATGCGTCCAGCGACAAGCAGGGGGCTTCGCCGACAAGCTCTGGTCCCGACAAGGATGGATCTGCGCAGGAGCACGATAAGATGCAGAAGAAAATGGTGCAGTGTCCAGTTTACTTTGTCAGTTCCCTTCTACAGGGGGCTAGATCAAGGTACTCTGGTGTGCAGAAGTTGCTTTTCGGCCTCCTCATGGCCTCGAGAAAGCTGCGCCATTACTTCCAAGCACATGAGATCACAGTCGTCACTCGCTTTCCGCTGAAGAGGATACTGCAAAATCCAGAAGCGACAGGCAGGATTGTCGAGTGGGCGCTGGAACTGTAAAGCTTTGGCCTCAAGTTTAAGAGCACTTCAACTATCCAAAGCAGAGCATTGGAAGAGTTCATAGCAGAATGGACGCCAACACCAGATGAAGAAATTCCAGAGACGAGCATACCCGTCAAAGAGGCAAGCAAAGAGTGGCTGATGTACTTTGATGGTGCCTTCTCGCTGCAAGGCGCCGGTGCGGGCGTGCTGCTTGTCGCGCCCACCGGAGAGCACCTCAAGTACGTAGTCCAGATGCACTTTCCCAAGGAGCAAGCAACCAACAATATCGCAGAGTATGAAGGATTGCTTGCTGGTCTCAGAATCGCAGCAGACCTTGGGATCAAGAAGCTCATTGTCAGGGGTGACTCACAGCTTGTCGTCCGCCAAGTGAACAAGAACTACCAGAGTCCATTGATGGAAGCATATGTTGATGAAGTGAGGAAGCTAGAAGAGCACTTTGATGGCCTACAGATGGAGCATATCCCAAGAGCTCAGAATGACATTGCTGATGGCCTGTCAAAGTGCGCCGCACTAAAGTTACCTGTGGAACCAGGGATCTTTGTGCTCAAGCTGACTCAACCATCCGTAACACCATCAACTGGACAAAGCAAGAAGAGGAAGTTGGTTTCTGGTGACTACTTTCCGGCAGAGCTCCCCGAAGCCGCCGCCAAGAAAGTCACCAAGATCAACACCAAGGATGCTGAGGGGCAGTCTGCTCCGGCAAGCCTTATGGTTTGTTCCGTTGAAGCAGACGCTCCCGACAAGTTTTGCTCCGGCAAGCTTGCCGGGGAACATCAAGCTCCGGCAGGGCCACAAGTCCTTGCTATAGAAGCGGATGTTCCCGCAGCAGCAGATGTGCCTTTAGTCCTTGTTGTCGAGCCACAAGCTCCAGCATGGGCGCAGCAGATTGTCCATTTCCTTCAGACAGGAGAACTTCCTGAAGAGCAAGAAGAAGCGGAAAAAGTAGCCCGACAGTCAAGTATGTACCAGTTTGTCGATAACACACTGTACAGAAGAAGACTCAATGGTGTGAAATTAAAGTGTATTTGCCGGGAAGATGGACAAAAGCTGTTGGCAGAGATACATGGAGGCATATGTGGCCACCACATTGGCGCAAGAGCACTTGCTGGCAAAGCTTTCCGGCAAGGTTTCTTTTGGCCGACAGCCCTCCAGGATGCAACTGCACGAGTAACCAAGTGTGAAGCGTGCCAGTTCCACTCCAAACAGATACGCCAGCCAGCTCAAGCTCTCCAGACGATCCCTTTATCCTGGCCATTTTCGGTCTGGGGGCTCGATATCCTCGGCCCTTTCCCCCGAGCTGTCGGGGGCTTTGAGTACTTGTACGTCGCAATCGACAAGTTCACAAAGTGGCCGGAAGTGCAGCCAGTGAGGAAGGTGACAGCACAGTCAGCAGTCAAGTTCTTCAGGTCAATTGTTTGCCGTTTCGGGATCCCTAACAGGATCATCACCGACAACGGCATGCAATTCACGAGCCGCACCTTCATGCAGTATGTCCAAGACCTTGGCGCCAAGGTCTGCTTCGCTTCTGTTGCTCATCCAAGAAGCAACGGTCAAGCAGAGAGGGCAAATGCTGAAGTGCTGCGCGGGCTCAAGACCAGAACTTTCGACAGGCTGCGCAAGTGCGGAAGAAACTGGATCGAGGAGCTGCCAGTGGTTCTTTGGTCGATCAGAACGACGCCAAATCGAGCCACTGGCCAGACGCCTTTCGCTCTAGTCTATGGAGCAGAGGCAGTTCTCCCCATGGAACTCGTATACGGATCGCCTCGAGTGCTCGCTTATGATGAGCTTGAGCAAGAACAGCTGCGACAAGACGACGCGCTGCTCCTTGAGGAAGATCGTCTTCAGGCTGCTGTACGAGCTGCTCGATACCAGCAAGCTTTGCGTCGCTACCATAGCCGCAAAGTTAAAGCCAGAAGCTTCGAGGAAGGCGACCTTGTTCTTCGGCGCGTTCAGTCCGCCAAGAATTCCAGCAAGTTGACGCCGAAGTGGGAAGGCCCTTATCGGGTGAAACGAGTCACAAGGCCCGGCGCTGTCTGCCTTGAGACCGAAGATGGCATTCCGGTGAGCAACTCTTGGAACATAGAACATCTTCGTAAGTTTTTCCCGTAGGGCGCGGTTGCCGGAACCCGTTCCGGCAACCACCTTTTGTACAAGTCTTGCCGCTGTTGCATGTAATCCTTTGTACAAAGCCGGGCGCAGATCCCGTGCATAAGTAAAACCCTATGTGCTCCGCACAACTTGTCCATTTCATGCATTAGTTTCTTTCTTGCATGCGTTATCTGACACTTTGTGCAACACCTACATCCGTAAGCAATGACGAGCCGAAGGGCTCCATATCATTGTTTTCTCTTCTTTCTTCTTTTCAACAAAGGGAGAGAAGGTTCCCTCGCACACAAGTTTGCCGGGAGGGAAGGAGAAGACTGTGGTATGGACCAGGCGTCGTTCAAGCAAAGTTTTGCCTTGCCGGGAAGCAAACGACAGAAAAGCTAAGTTGCCAAAGTTTGGGCAATCAGTTTTTAAATTTTTGAGTTATCTTCCTCGAACGACCCTGCTTTGTATGGAAAACCTATGCGCGGAGGAACCAACTCGTGGCTATTTGCGCCCTTACTTTGTTTCGAGTTCGCTCAACAACTTAAGTGTGCTGCATCTAGTCGCGACAAGGTTTCTTGTCGGAAGCAGCGCCGCCAGCAGGCTGCTGACGTTCCGCACCCAGCGCTCGCGGCTCGGGTGCCTGCGCCGACAAGTTCCCTAGAAGCGCAGGGTAAAAACATACAAAGGAAGGAGTCTAGTAGAGGAAATAACATAGCGATTGATAACAGAAATAAAGTTATATTACAAGATAACTTGTCGCAGCTCTAACAGACTGTTTTCATAACATGATTAGCAGCGACAAGGGAAAAGAAGAAATGGGCGGCCTAGTCTACGCGATCGCCCTCAACTCTCTTGATCTCGCTCACCTTGTCCACAATGGGTGCGACAAGGGCCTTGAGTGCGTCCCGATCAGCGTCTGGCGGCAAGGACTTGAGGACATTGGTGAAGCTGAGGCCTGGATTGCGGAAGGCCACCTTCATCAGCACCTTCTGGAGAACTCCGACGTAGATTTTGCGCGACTCGTCGGCCAGCTGCTTTGGGATCCTTTCCCGGAGCCGCTGGAGTGCCGTCGCCACGCCCTTGAAGAACAGGCTGAGCTTGGCACTGGGTTGGAGATTCTCGTCGGAGGGATACCCAAAGTCCTCCATCCCCAGCTGCGCCAGCTCCTCGTTGATGACTGCGGCAATATTCACCAGACCCTCGGTCCAGTGCTCCACAGTATCTCTGAACGAGTTCTGGGTAACTGCGATGCTCTCCAGCAGCGCCTTGTCAGCTTTGACCTTATCCGACAAGGTCTTCTCCCGCTCCTTGGCGGCCTCCAGCGTCTGCATCAGCGTGGCCAGCTTCAACTCCAGGACCACATTGGAATCCTTGGCAGCGCTGAGCTCCTTACCCCTCTCAGCGAGAAGACCTTGCAGCTCACCGTGGGCGGCAGCATCCATCTCACGCTCACGATTGAGCGCGGCAAGCTCCTCGCCGCTCTTCCCAATGTTGGCCTCCAGCTGCGCCACCTTCTCCTCCAGCTCTTTCTTGGCGGCCTCTGCGATTGCGGCAGCGTCCTTTGCTTCCTTGAGCGCCCCGCCAAGTGCTTGCTCACGCTCGGCAAGCTCCTCCTCGTAGCTGTCGAGGTTGGCCTTCCGCTGCACCAATTCGCCTTCTCGCGCGGACTGCTTCTCGGCGGCCAGCCTTTGTTCCTCCTCAGCTTCGGCCTTCTCGAGAAGGAAGGCCGTGCGCTCCTCGTCGAGTCGCTCCCGCTCCTGTGCCAGGGGCCGGACAGCTTCTTGATTGTGGCCTCGGAGCTCCTCCGCGCGCTTCTCCATGTCAACTCCCGCCTTCGCGACAAGCGCTTCCCAGGAAGCCAGCTTGGCTTGCCGTGCGCGGTAGAGTGACAACAGCTTCCGCAACAGCTGCTCCTCCTCAGGCTCGCCACTGCTGTTGCTGGGCGCGTCGACCAACGATAGTCCAGCAGAGGCGAGCACCTCCTCATCGAAAGTTTCCCCCTCGACCGGCGCCCTGGAGCTCGACGCCCAGGGTAGCTTGATGAAGATATCGTCACCGGCCTTCAAGTAGGCGCCGGGCTGGGGCTCCTCGGAGCCCGGCTCCGCAGAAGCAGCAGAGGGATCGGTGGTCGGCGCAGCGCCGGGCGCTCCTGCGGCCTCAGGGTCGTCAGTGCGATCTCCATTGGCTCAGTAGCAGATGGGTCTGAAGAACGAAGAAGGGAGAAAAATCAATCAAAAATCCAAGAGAAGAAAATCAGAAGAAGAAGAACCCAAGGGAAAGTTTTTGCGCAAGTGAATTACCTATGCCAAGATCTGCAGTTGCGGTCTCGGCCGCCGCAGGATCGACGGTGCTGCCCCTTGCTGGAGAGTTCTCCCTTGCCGGAGAGCGCTCCCTTACCGGGAACTCCTCCCTTAGCGGCATAGTCGAAACATATGGCACTTCGGGACCAGCTTCCGGGCGCTCCTGATATGGCTGCTCTGCTCCTACACAAATCAACAAGCAAGATATCAACAAAGGAAAAAGCACTCATGCGCGCCTAACAGCAGAAAGCTAACTATGAACTTACGCTGGGGGCTGCGCTGGGGGCTGTGTTGAGGAGTGGTTGCCGGGTCCGTCAAGGTGGTCTCGGACCCACCCCCTTCTGACACGGTGGGGTCATCTTCGATGACAATCACCGCGGCCTTGGCCCTCTTCGCCGCTCTCTGGGCCAGCGTCCTGAAAAGAAAGGAGTCCAAATTGAAGCAAGTCAGATACAAGATAAAAGCAGCAAGATTGAAGAACTACAAGAGCACCAAGGAAACTTACTCTTCTTCCTCCTCGTCGGAGCTGAGCGAGGAAAGATCAAAGTCCGGCTCCCTTCCATTGCGGCGAGGCGGAGGAGTAGGATCCCTTGCCCGCTTGGCGGGGGCGGTGGCCCGGGAAGATCCCGCTCCAGTTGCCGCTGCTGCATGGGGCGCTCCCGCGGCAACATTGCTTGCCGCAGTAGAGCGTGTCGCACGGCTTGGCGGCTGTTGACCCAGCTGCCGCCCCGCTACGTCTGCGGCCCTGCGAAGACGCCTTCTTGGCGGGGCCGGGGGCTCCGCCTGCGGCAAGCTCTCTGAAGGCTCGGGCTCTTCCTCGCCGGCCTCGCTCGGCTCGGCTTCAGAACCGGCAGGCTCTTCCTCGCCAATGAACTCCGCGTGCTCGGCGAGGTTTGCCGCCTCTGCAGCCTCCGCCTCCTCCACAGTGAACCCGAACGCGCCCGCGGCAGCTGCGGCCGCAACATCTTCCGCCATAGTGGCGATGCGCTGCAGCTCCTCGTTGGTCGTGTCACGGGTGAGGCTCTTCTGCTCGTCAGCGTGGACCGGCACTTCTTCCAAGTTGTCGAAGAACGCTTGCACGACGTCATCCGCAGGCTCTTGCCAAGTTGGAACGATTCCGTGTGAATCGCACAACGGCATCATGGCGCGGATCCGGTCAAGCGAAGAATTGTTGCACAATGGAACGACGCCCCTCGGCAGCATGAATGGGTGCTGGGGGTCACGTTTGAACAACTCCAGGAGCATTGCATCCAGCTCCAAGACGGTGA
Organism: Triticum dicoccoides; assembly: GCF_002162155.2. NCBI lineage: Eukaryota > Viridiplantae > Streptophyta > Magnoliopsida > Poales > Poaceae > Triticum > Triticum dicoccoides. The sequence goes on along the minus strand of NC_041383.1, from coordinate 143,130,086 downwards.
AGTTGTAGTTAGGGCCTGGCCGCAGCCTCATGATGTCCGCCGAGTTCTTGAAATCCCAAGCGGGCCTCCCCCTCTCCTGCAGGGGGGCGATGCGGCGGCGGAGGAAATCTGCGCCTACAGCGCCTACAGTGAGTCCGGCAAGCCTGAGGCGAAGGATCCTAGTAATGGCGATCTTCAGCCTCTCGTCTTCCGGGGCCACGTTGCTCCAGTCATTGCCGCGCACTATTGGAGCTTGGCGCACGGCGGTGAAGGGCTGCGGATTCTCCTCGACGATCCAGCACCACTCCGCTCTCCACTCCTCCCACTTGCTGCGGAGCTCACCCTCCAAGTACGCCTCCTTCTTGCCGACTCTCGAGATCCAGGCGATCCCTCCGGCAAGCGGCTCTCCTCTCTCTACCCGAGGTATGAAGAAGTGGCGGAAAAGGGCAACATTGGGGTGGACTCCGACAAAGTTTTCGCACAAATGTGCGAAAACTGCCATGGTCAGAACGGCGTTGGGGGTGAAGTCAAGGAGGCGGAAGCCGTAGGTGTTCATAATATCGCAGAAGAACTCCGAGAAGGGCGGGCAGAGCCCGCAATAGAAGAACAGCGTGAAGAATGGGTACCCGTTTGGAGCCAGTTCGGAAGCAGTGGCCGGGAGTACCCTCGTGCGCGGATGCGCCCGCGTCTCCGTCGCCCAAAAGAGGTAGAAGTACTCCCTCAGCTCCTTCACGCCGAGCTGGGGGGAGAAGATCGCCCGCTCCTTCCGTAGCGCTGTGAGCCGCTGCGCCTTGGCCGACTTCACGCCCTTCCCCTTGTCGGCTTTCGAGGCCATGGCGGAGGTGGTGGGGGAGGTCGACGGTGTTGGTGATGCTGGTGGCAATGGGGGGCGGAGCGCTGCTCTCTCGGCTTCGAGAAGAAGGGGGGGGGGAGCGGCGGAGGTTCGTGAAGATGGAGTAGTAGCAACCAGCGAGGGGGAACGAACTGCCCCTGTTTTCCTCTGCTTATAAAGAGGGGCGGGGCGGACGTTTCGCCCTTTCGAATAAAGAACCACCCATGATCTCTCCCACGACGCCGCGTTCAACGCGTGCCGTTAGGGGAGAGCGCGGTGGATACGGAGCGAGATTCGGTGTGGCCCAGTCCGCGTATGCCCGTGCCCTGTCTTGGGCCTGGCCCAACAGCGCTCGGCACCATGTCTGGCCCAGGCCCGGGGGCTCCTGTCGGTGTACTAGAATAGGGGTACCCTAGTACCCCGAACTTGTGCATGGGCAGTTGCAGCACCCCACGGCAAGGCTTGCCGGGCTAACACCAAGATCCTCCGTGGTTCCCTTGGAGCCATTCAAGAACAAAGTATTTAAGCTCAGGAGACAAGGCCCTGGCAAGAGGAGCTTGCCGGGAAGGCCAACCAAGGCACTTCAAGGAACTTGCCGCAATGCGCCACGCGCTCCGGCAAGGCAACAAGGCCCCGACAAGAGGAGCTTGCCGGGAAGACCAACCAAGGTACCTCGAAGCCCGGTGAGCGACAAGCCTCCGGACCCGACAAGACAACAGCAGCGGCAAGGCGCTTGCCGCGGCAGGCGGCCACTCTGTGCCCACGCTCCAGCGCATCCACCAACGTGTCGCTCTGGGGGCCTCTCCAGGCGCGCGTGGCGGGAGGCTGTGCGGCCAGCGGTGCGCAGTGGCATGCGAAGCTGACAAGATCGCCATCGTGACGAACGGTGGCGCCCCTAACGGTCCTTTTCTGCACTGTTTGGGCGACTCAGACGGGCATTTAATGCCCTTGTCCCCTGCCGTCAGGGTTAGTTAGGGTGCACTGTACAAGTAACTGTACCAACCACCTCACTTTTTACATTTGTACCCTTCTCTGCGTTGCCACCTGTCGGTGACCCCTTTAGCGTATAAAAGGAGGCCCATGCGCAACGTAGAGGGGGTTCGCGAGGTTGGCTAGGTTCGACTCATTCGAGCCAGAAAACGCTTAGCTCTCGCGAGCAAGAACATAATACAACCAGACAAGCAGCAGTAGGAGTGTTATCTCTCCGGAGAGCTCCGAAGCTGGGTAAACTGCTCGTGTGCTTCGCCTCGATCTGCTCTTCGTGCGATCTCCGCCCCTCGCCGAACCGAAAGGGGCCCGGTCCGCCGGCCCCATAGGTGTTCGTGGATCAGTTTCCCCGACACTCTCAGGAGTTGTTCAGGAGGAAGTGCCTGTAGTGAAGGATTACCCAGATGTATTTCCTGATGAACTACCAAGCATGCCGTCAGATCAAGACATTGAGTTTTTGATAGAGTTGTTGCCAGGCACTGGACCGACATCGAAGAGACCATACTGGATGCCCACAAATGATCTGGAGGAGATTAAGAAGCAGATTAAGGAGTTACTGGAGAAAGGTTACATTTGACGAAGTTCATCACCATGCGGAGCCCCAGTGCTCTTGGTTGAGAAGAAGGATGGATCTTTGAGAATGGTTGTTGATTATCGTGCGCTAAATGAAGTGACAATCAATAACAAGTACCCACTACCGATGATCAACGATTTGTTTGACCAGCTGTAAGGACCTAAAGCATTCTCAAAGATCAATCTGCGATCAGGATACCACCAGCTGAAGATCCGAGAATAGGATATACCTAAGACAGCTTTACTACAGGGTACGGGCTATATGAGTACACGGTTATGTCATTTGGATTGACTAATGCCCCTGCCTATTTCATGAGTATGATGAATAAGGTGTTCATGGAGTTCTTGGATAAGTTTTTTGTGGTGTTCATTGATGATATTTTGGTATACTCGAAGAATGAAGAGGAGCACAAGGAGCATTTGCGTTTAGTTCTCGAAAAGCTCAGGGAACATCAGCTTTATGCCAAGTTCAGCAAATGTGAGTTTTGGTTGAAGGAGGTTGGATTCCTTGGACATGTTATATCAGGAGAAGGTATAGTAGTAGACCCTACCAAGGTTCAGTCAGTCACTGATTGGCTGGCACCCACTTCAGTAGGAGAGATCCGCAATTTTCTTGGACTCGTGGGATATTATTGGAGGTTTCTTGAGAATTTCTCCAAGATTGCGAAGCCTATGACGGAGTTGTTGAAGAAATACACTAAGTTTAAATGGATGAAGGAATGTGAGGCAAGTTTCCAAGAGCTGAAGAAACGTTTTATTACAGCCCCAGTGCTGATTCTGCCGGATATACGCAAGGATTTCCAAGTGTATTGCGACGCCTCTTGCTTAGGACTTGGAGGTGTACTTATGAAAGAGGGAAGAGTTGTTTCATAAGCCTCACGCCAGCTTCGACCGCATGAGTTAAATTATGCCACACATGATTTGGAGTTAGCAGATGTAGTTCATACACTCAAGACCTGGAGACATTTTCGTATTGGAAATCGTTGTGATGTGTACATGGATCACAAGAGTTTGAAGTACATTTTCACACGGAAGGAGCTGAATCTCAGGCAAAGGAGATGGTTGGAGCTTATAAAGGATTATGACATGAACTTGCACTATCATCCAGGCAAGGCCAATGTCATAGCAGACGCTTTAAGCCGGAAGAGTTATGCCAATACCCTCATAAGCGGAAGATTACCAAAGGAGTTGGCCGAAGACCTCAGGGAGCTTCGTTTGGAGATAGTTCATAGAGGTTTTGTTGCAGCAATGGAGGTTAAATCAACATTATTGTGAAAGATTCGAGAGGCTCAAAAGGATGACAAAGAAATTGCTGAGATCAAGGAGAAGATGAGTAAAGGAAAAGCCAAAGATTTTCATGAGGATGAGCACGAGACTTTGTGGTTTGAGGACCGTGTTTATGTGCCCAATAATGCATTGATCAGGAAGTTAATACTTCAGGAGGCTCATGACTCACCATACTCGATACACCTCGGAAACACCAAGATGTATTTGGATTTGAGGGAGCGTTTCTGGTGGACTGGTATGAAGAAGGATATTGCCGAGTATGTAGCCGTATGTGATGTATGTCAGAGAGTGAAGGTAGAGCATTAGAAGCCAACAGGATTACTGCAGCCTATGCCGATACCCGAATTGAAGTGGGATAAGCTTGGCATGGATTTCATCACCGGATTACCCACGACCCGATCGGGAAATGATTCTATCCGGGTACTAGTGGATCGTTTGACCAAAGTGGCTCACTTTATCCCAATGAAGACCACCTATACGAGTGCGAAGTTGGCTAAGATATATATGACTAGGATCATATGTCTGCATGGAGTTCCGAGGACCATCGTATTGGATAGAGGGACTCAGTTTACTTCAAAGTTTTGGCATCAGCTGCACCAGACTTTGGGTACCAGCCTAGATTTCAGTACAGCCTTTCATCCGCAGACAGATGGATAGACCGAGAGAGTTAATCAGATTCTGAAGGACATGTTGAGAGCTTGTGCGCTATATTATGGATCTAGTTGGGATGATAATTCGCCGTACGCAGAGTTCTCATACAACAACAGTTATCAAGCTAGTCTAAAGATGGCACCTTTCGAAGCCTTGTATAGAAGGAGGTGCAGGACACCGTTAATGAGGGATGAAGTTGGAGACCGTCAGTTGTTTGGAACAGATTTGATTATGGAGTCCAAAGAGAAGGTTAAGTTGATTCGAGACAGACTGAAGGTAGCTCAGTCAAGGCAAAAGAGTTATGTAGATTCAAAACGCAAGGAGGTAGTCTATGAAATCGAGACAGAGCATATCTTCAGGTGTCACGTCTGCGAGAGTTAAACGATTTGGAGTTAACGGAAAGTTAGCCCCGAGATTTGTAGGACCATACCGAGTTTAGGAACGTATGGGAGAAGTGGCCTACAAGTTGGAGTTACCCGAAGGACTGTCAGGAGTTCATGATGTGTTTCACGTTTCCTAGTTGAAGAAGTGCCATGCTGAGATGGCGATATTCCTCTGAGAGATACAGTGCCCCTGGAAGCATTACAGTTTGATAGTGATTTGACCTACGAGGAGATACCCGTCAAGATTCTCGACTTCGCCAGACGAGTTACACGCAACAAGGTTATCAAATTTTGCAATGTTCAGTGGAGCCACCATACCGAGGATAAAGCCACCTGGGAACGAGAGGAGGAACTACGCAAAGACCACCCGCACCTATTTTCTAGCCAAGCCGAATCTCGAGGGCGAGATTAATCTTAAGGGGGTAGGTTTGTAACATCCCAAATTTTCAATTTGGAATGTTATACATAGGTCATCATATGCATATCATGCTTTATTTGCATTTCGTTTGTGATCCTGGAAAATCCTAAGAAACTCAAGGACCCACAGAGTTGGGGATTTCACTATTTTCATATTTGAAATTTTCTCAAATTTGAAAAGAGGATCATTTTGGTTTCAATATTTTTCCCTCCGAAATATTTCCTACATAACAATAAAAGAGAGGATATAAAATGAATTCTCCAAAATAAAAGAAATATTGGAGGAAAATGTTAAAATCAAATAAATATTTTACTTGAATTTTATTCCAGATTTTATTTGAATTAGAAAAATATCCATTTCTTTAAAATTGTATTTTTTTAGGCAAGAAAAATGTTCACTTTGTTCTAAATATTTTATTTAGATGGTGAAAATTGTTTTTGGCATTTTTAGAATTTTTTTATTTCTTTATTAGGATTTTCTTCTGCGGAATTTATTTTATTTAAAAAAAATGCGTCGCCCGACTGGGCCAACGGCCCAGCCGAGCTGGCCGAAGCCCAGCACGCCGCCGCCCCCGCTCCGGCTCGGGACCGGACTCCCGAGCGCCGCCGCTGCCGTGTCCGCATGGGACACGCCTCCCGAGGCCGTAACCGCTCCCCTAAGCAGCCGTCGCCCCCCTTTATAACCCACGCTACCGCCGCCGCCGCCCTTCCCCACCTCGTCCCAAGCCGCAGCCCGCCGCTAGCACCGAGCCGCCGCCGTTGCCCCGCTGCTCCACCGCGGCGCCACCGCTGCTAGCCACCGCCGCCCTGTGCCGCATCCCGCGTTGCACCGCCGTCGCCCACGCTGCTGCATGCCGCCCCGATTTGCCAGATCACGCTGCCGCTCGCCGGATCTCGCTGCCGGTCTTTTCCGGTTAGATGGTATAAAACCGTTCGTTTTTTTGGTAAACCCTAGATCGTTTTTTTCTTGATCGGGTTTTCTCGGCTGTCTTCGGTTAGTGTTATTCTACGAACGTTCGTTTGTTTAGTTCATATAACGAATGAAATCACTCGTTTGCCTATGTTAGCGGACGTATGCGCCGTAGTATTTTTCTTTTAATTTCTATTTTCGTCCAGGGACCTATCCGCAATTATTTTTATCGCAGATTAGCCGCTGATCTTCAAACCCTCGCAACTTTTTAACTGTTTGTCCAAATCCAGTGAAACCAACGCGAAAATCTTCGTCTCAAACCCCTCTTTCCAGTTAATCAACTTAAACAAGGTTTTGATAACTTAAAATTTGGTTTCAAGCATATTTGAATTCGAACTTCTTTTGACGTAGTTTGAGTTTTGTAGCTCCGATTTGATTGATTCTTTTTGCAAATCGAAGCATTTCAGTTGAACTTTCAGTTTGGATCTCTTTATTTGAGTTTTACCCTTGCATCTATGCTTGAGTGCTTATGTATGCTATTGTTTGTTTGTGATTTAATTTCCGGAGTGCGAAGCATGCTACTACGAATCTCTAGGGTTTGTAGATCGTCAGCAAGGCAAGTAACACTTTGATCATACCCCTTATTACCAAGTTTTTATGCATTACTTACAACCCTCAAACATGGCATGAGTAGGATCTCTTAACATGTGGGTTTTGGGAGTAGCTGATGAGGTAGAACCTATTGTCCTTTATTATCAAACCCTGGGAGTTACTTCTACATTATACTTATACTTCTATGCTATGCTCGTAGACGTAGTTTGGCTGATTGATTCATGACAGCTATGAGATTATTTATAAACTAAGGGTTTACTTAAGGTGGCTACTCTAATACACATCTGGGTGGATTGTTGGTGGGCACCTGGGGAATCCAGTGTTGTCCAAGGAGATCCCGGGGCATCCGTGTGATCATCGTATGGTTCGCCACCCAGGCTCAAAGGGATCATAAGATTATTCATGCTAGAATCTTCCGTGTGCATCCACAAGCCATTATGGGCTCTGGCATAGTTGAGTATGTTGTGTGACCTCTTTCAGTGGTAAACTAGCAGATGTAGGGGATGTAGGTTGTACGGTTTACCCGTTGAAAGAGTTAATGCTTTTGAAAGACTGTGTCTTGGTCATCCGTTTCTCAAACACCATGTAGTGCGAGAAATCCAACGGAGGAGATCGAGTCTTGTGGGGAAAAGTACGCAAACCTCTGCAGAGTGTACAAACTAATCATGGTTAGCCGTGTACCCGGTTACGGACATCTCGAGTATCTGGTTCTTGAATGGTCATGGTGATCTCATCACTATAAATTAATTTGTTGGGTTGTTAATACTGTTTAATTGGGATTGAGATGGGGTTACCATTCTCAATGTTTATCAACTACCATGATAGTTAAAAAAAATATATTCCTTTGTTGTAGGGAAAAATTGGCTTTCCGCAAAAACTTGTTAACCGTAGAGCCTCCACCAGCCATATATGCATGTAGTGATAGCTTTTACCTGTTCATTGCTCTACTGTGTTATTTTGCCAGCATATTCCATGTGCTGACCCATTTCGGGCTGCAACATATTTTGTTGCAGACATTTCAGACGAAGAGTAAGGTGCGCTAGGTTGTTCTCGTGCACTCAGCTATGCCGTTGGAGTTGATAGACTCATTTACCTTTCGATGCTTCCGTAGCTATCTTATTTAGATGGCCTTAAGCCATATTATTGTAATAAGTTCTCTTTTGATACATTCTATGTAAGAAGTGTGTGATTGCACTATGTTATAAATCCTTCATGTACTGTGTGTGTCAGCATTACCGATCTAGGGATGACACTTATGCTAAGAGATTTGACCGTCTGAGGTCGGATCGCTACAAATACGATACCTCATTGTCACCACAAGTATTCAATTTCAAGACATATATCAAGTGTTCTCAAATCCATAAAAGTATTGAATCCGATAACAACAAAATCTCAAAGGGAAAATTCTATTCATCACAAGAAGATAGAGAGGGGAAAACACCATATGACCCGACTATATTAACAAAGCCCGCGATACATCAAGATCGTGACATCTCAAGAACATGAGAGAGAGAGAGAGAGATTAAACACATAGCTACTAGTACAAACCCTCAGCCCCGAGGGTGGACTACTCCCTCCTCATCGTGGTGGCCGCCTGGATGATGAAGATGGCCACCGGAGATGATTTCCCCCCTTCGACGGGGTGCCGGAAAGGGTCTAGATTGGTTTCTCGTGGCTACAGAGCCTTGCGGCGGTGGAACTTCTGATCTAGGTTAACTCCCAAAGGGTTTCAGAATATTTGGGAATTTATAGTGCAAAGAGGGGGGTACGGGAGCCCACCGAGGTCGGCACAACCTACCTGGGTGCGCCTGGGCGCCCTGGTGGGTTGTGCCCCCCTCGGGGCACCCCCAGGTGCTGCTCTGGCCCATCCTGGGTGTTCTGGTCCATAAAAATTCTCCAAAAAGTTTCGCAGTGTTTGAACTCCGCTTGATGTTGATTTCCTGCAATGTAAAAAACAAGCAAAAGCAGCAACTGACACTGGGCACTGGGTCAATAGGTTAGTCCCAAAAATGATATAAAGTTGCTATAAAATGATTGTAATACATCGAAGAATGATAATACATTAGCATGAATACTTCATAAATTATAGATACGTTGGAGACGTATCAGCATCCCCAAGCTTAATTCCTACTCATCCTCGAGTAGGTAAATGATAAAAGAAATAATTTATGAAGTGTGAATGCTAGCAAAGTGCACAAGTTTGATCAATGAAAATTTAAATCACTTTTCCTAGCATCATAACGACAATTCTTTCTCATAAAATTTCTCATGTTAAAGTAGCAACCAATTCACATGTTAAGGTTTAAACGATGAATTCTCTTGAAACCCAACAACCTATGTTCTCAGTCACCAAGCAATTGCAATTCAACTTATTCCACAGAGTTTAAGTAAGAGCTCCACATACTCAACCATCATATAGTCTTCTATGATTGCTAACGCTCACCGCGTACACATGAGCAAAACGTTTCAAACGGACACATATAAAGATAGGTGCTTATTGTTTTGCCTCCCAACATATTCACCTCAAGGGTGATGTCAACAATAATAACTCATGCTACCCATACCGAACTGGACATATGTGCCTAGATCTTTCCTCACCACATGATGCTTGCCAAAGGAGAAAAATAAAAAGGAAGAGAGAGAAAAACTTTGACTCTTGCATAAAAGTAAATACAAAAAGTAAAACATAGGCCTTTCGCAGAGGGAAGCAGAGGTTGCCATGCGCTTATTTGTTTGTATGCTCAACCCCTTAGTGCAAAAGAACGTCACATTATATTGCCCCTTATTATAGCAACCTTTATTATGCAGTCTGTCGCTTTTATTCTTTGCCATCACAATCACAAGTTCGTACTACGCTCAATTTTCTCTTACATTAAATGATCTAACACTTTTAGAAGCAATTTTTATTGCCTTTTTGCACCGATGACAACTTACTTGAGGGATCTTGCCCAATCCCTAGGTATGTATGGTGGACTCTTGAAAAATAAGATTTGGGTTTAAGGGTTTTTGTATGCACAAGTAGTATCTCTACTTGGTGCGGAATTTTTGGCTAGCAAAGATGGGGGGCAAGCACCACATGTTGAAGGATCTATGACAATATAACTTCTATGTGAATATGAGCAAACATAAATCATTAAGTTGTCTTCCTTGTCCAATGTCAACAATTTTGGCATATAATATTTTGATGGGGGCTCACAATCACAAAAGATTTCCATGATAGTGTATTTGCATGTGAAAGTTCTCTTCCTTATACTAATTATTCGTGAATTGCTTGTATGACCAATATTGTGATTGTCAAGCCTCAAAAGATTTCACTTTCTAAACCCAATGTGAAGCTACCACTAGGCATGATATGATTTCAACTTCATGACATTCAATTTATTCAATAATTTACTCATAGGATATAAGTGAAGCACAAGAGTAATTCCATAGAAAAAGAGCTTCGTTGACGGGATGTGAATGCCGCTTATCTAGCCTCCCGGGCAACTATTTGAGGATTCTATTTTATTTAAAAACTTTCAGATCTAAGTATTTTATTAAAACAGCAAGCAAGAACAAAATAAAATGACATTTCAAGGATAGCACAACTCATGTGAAGAAGCAAAAAGTTAGGCTCAACTGATACTAACTGATAATTGTTGTTGAAAAAAGTGGGATGCCTACCGGGGCATCCCCAATCTTAGATGCTTGAGACTTCTTGAAATATTATCTTGGGATGCCTTGGGCATCCCCAAGAATGATCTTTTGTGTCTCCTTAATTCCTTTTATATCACGGTTTCCCTAAATCTTAAATACTTCATCCACGCAAAACTCAAAAAGAACTTGTGAGATAAGTGAGTATAAACCAATGCAAAAAATTTCTCATTCTTTACTGTAGCAAATCACTAAAATTATTATTGAACATTGCATACTAAATGCCTCTGCATATTTAATACTCCTATCCTCAAATACAATCATTAAACAAGCAAACATATGCAAACATAACAACAATCTGCCAAAACAGTACAGTTTGTAAGAATGCAAGAGTATCAATACTTCCCTAACTCCAAAAGTTATGAAAATTTGCCACACTGTAGAAAATTTATCAGATGTTATTTTGAAAAAAGTCTAAAGACTTTATCACATTCTGACTTTTCTAGGGAATTTTTGCAACAGTAGTAAACTTTCTGTTTTCAAATAGCAACATGTAGACTTGTAAAATAAGCATGGCAAAGGCTATCAATGCCACTTTTATTGAAATAAAAGATGCAAAACTTTATTATAAGTAACAGAAAGAAAATCCTAACAAAATAAATTGACGCTCCAAGAAAAACTCATATCATGTGACGAATGAAAACATAACTCCAAGTGAGGTTACCGATAATGTTGGAGACGAAAGAGGGGATGCCTTCCGGGGCATCCCCAAGCCTAGTTGCTTGGATATTCCTTGGATATTAACTTGGGGTGCCTTGGGAATCCTCAATCTTAGGGTCTTGTCACTCCTTATTCACCTCATATTGATATCTCACCCAAAACTTGAAAACTTCAATCACACAGAACTTAACAAAACTTCATGAGATAGGTTAGTATCATAAAGAGCAAACCATTTCACTTTGGTCTGTCAAAGACAAGATTCATAATTGTTTACACACCATGACTACTGTAGCTTATCATTTCCACAATTTATATTGAGCAATATAAGCCATAGAAACTAGAAAACAAGCAAACTATGCATTGAAAACAGAATCTGTCAAAAACAGAACAGTCTGTAGTAATCTGTACTCAAACCATACTTCTGCTACTCCTAAAATTATGGAAAAAATTAGGACCACTTGAGAAATTTGTATATTAAACTTCTGCAAAAAGAATCAACTCAAAATCACTCTTATGTTAAAAATAAGAATTATTTTCATGAGCGCAAAAGTTTGTATTTTTCAGCAAGATCAAATCAAGTATCACCCAACATGATCCCAAAGGCTTTACTTGGCACTTTATTGAAACAAAAGCAATAAAACATGATTACTACAGTAGCATAATCATGTGAACACACAAAAACAGTAGGTAAAAGTGTTGGGTTGTCTCCCAACAAGTGCTTTTCTTTAATGCCTTTTAGCTAGGCATGATGATTTCAATGATGCTCACATAAAAGATAAGAATTGAAACACAAAGAGAGCATCATGAAGCACATGGCAAGCACATTTAAGCCTAACCCACTTCCTATTCATATGGATTTTGTGATCAAACAACCTATGGGAACAAGAATCAACTAGCATAGGAATGCAAAACAAGCATAACTTCAAAACTTTCAACACAACAAGAGGAAACTTGATATTATTGCAATTCCTACAAGCATAAGTTCCTCCCTTATAATAATTTTCAGTAGCATCATGAATAAATTCAACAATATAACCATCACATAAGGCACTCTTTTCATGATGCATAATCATAAAAATTATGTTACTCTCCACATAAGCAAATTTATTCTCATGAATAGTAGTGGGAGCAAATTCAACAAAATAACTATCATGTGATTGAAAATTAAAATCATGATGACAAGTTCCATGTTATTATTATTCAGTATAGCATACATGTCATCACCATAATCATCATAGATAGGAGGCATGCTTTCATCATAGTAAATATTCTCATCAATACTTGGGGGACGAAAAATGTCATCTTCATCAAACATAGCATCCCCAAGCTTATGTCTTTGCATATCATTAGCATTATCGATATTCAAAGAATTCACACTAACATCATTGCAATCACGCTCATCATTCAAATATTTTGTGCCAAGCATTTTATTAACTTCTTGTTCTAACAATTGAGCACAATTTTCCGATCCATCATTTTCAAGAAAGATATTATAAAGATGATCAAAAATATGATGCAACCTCAATTCCATTTTTATGTAGTTTTCTTTTATAAACCAAACTAGTGATAAAACAAGAAACTAAAAAAATTAGATTGCAAGATCTAAAGATATACCTTCATGCACTCACCTCCCCGGCAACGGCTCCAGAAAAGAGCTTGATGTCTACTATGCAACTTTATTCTTGTAGACATGTGTTGGGCCTCCAAGCGCAGAGTTTTGTAGGACAATAGAAATTTTCCCTCAAGTGGATGACCTAAGGTTTATCAACCCGTGAGAGGTGTAGGATGAAGATGGTCTCTCTCAAATGAGCCTGCAACCAAATACAAGAAATCTCTTGTGTCCCCAACACACCCAATACAATGGAAAATTGTATAGGTGCACTAGTTCGGCAAAGAGATGGTGATAAAAGTGTAATACGGATGGTAGAAATATATTTTTATAATCTGAATAAATAAAAACAGCAAGGTAGAAAATAGTAAACGGGCACAAAAAAGTATTGCAATGCTTGGAAATGAGGCCTAGGATCGGCACTTTCGCTAGTGCAATTTCTCAATAGTGCTAATATAATTGGATCATATAACCATCCCTCAAAGTGCAATGAAGAATGATACGTCTCCGTTTTATCTATAATTTTTTATTGTTTCATGCCAATATTATACAACTTTTACATACTTTTGGCAAATTTTTGTATGATTTATTGGACTAACATATTGATCCAATGCCCAATGCCCAGTGCCAGTTCCTGTTTTTTGCATGTTTTCTGTATCACAGAGTATCCATATAAAACAAAGTACAAATGCAATAAAATTTCACGGAGAATTATTTTGGAATATATGTGATTTTTGGGAGCTGGAATCACCGTAAACGGAGGCCCACACAGCACACAAGACACCAGGGCACACCAGAGGCCCCTGGCGCGCGGTGGTGGGTTGTGCCCTCCTCGAACATCGATTGGAGCTCTAGTTCAGGCGCAAGGAAGCTTATATATGGAAAAAATAGTGTTAAAATCTCAGCACAATCGGAGTTACGGATCTCCCGGAATATAAGAAATGGTTTTCGGCCAGATCAGGGGAACGCAACATAGAAGAGAATAGAGAGGTAGATCCCATCTCAGAGGGGCTCCCGCCGTGTAACACCCCAAAATTTTAACCTTGTTTTGTTAATTAAATTTTTGCCAGGAAATTAAAACTTTTATTTTCTGGGCTCCCTTTTGATTTTTGAACCTTTTTCTCCCTTGCTATTATGGAGTTTTCCCCAAAGTGAAAAAAACCCTTTAAAATATGTTATTGGACTTGTTTATCCTCTCAAGAAAAACTTTTGTTTTATTAGTAGAACTAATTACATAATTATTTTGCTTGATCTCTATTTTCTTGAAAAATGGTTTTCCAAGATTATTTGGCCATATTTGAACTGCAACCATTTGATAAATTCTTTTAAAAACCCCACCAAAAATTGGAGATGTCAGGTGATGTTTTAAAATCACTTTTATGCAAAAATATCTTTTATTCATGATATATTTTGAGCTCTACACCCAATTTTCTCCTCTGGTCCAGAGGACAATTTTGCACTACAACCTATTTAAATAATTCTTTAATACTCCTACCAAAATTTTGGGATGTCAACAGGAGTATATTAATCAACTTTTTGCAAAAACCCAGTGATGTTATTTGAAAATTTTGAGTGAATCAACCTCATCTTCATTCTGGTCCAACATGATGGTTTGTACAACATCCATATTCTTGCTTGCTCTTTGGCCCTTGATTCTTTCCCTAGCTTGTAGACCACCCTACAAAACCCCTAAGTCCAGGAGCATGCAATTTACCTCCTATCCAGATTTTAAGTTCTGCAAAACTTGCACTAGCGAGTTTGTGCTTTTCACAAACTAACCTCACCACCCTCTTGTTCATCTAAAGAGACTTGGATCTGGAAGTTTTTACCACTCCAAGAAATGCCTAGGTGCCTGTGGCATTTTGTCAAACACCTGGAGTGCATGGACAGATTTGGCATGAGTTTTTATTTGCACTATGAACTTGGTCTCCTGACCAAACCACCTTGTCCCTTGATCTTCCCTCTATCACTAACCTTATCATGTTGCTTGCCAACCTCGCCTGAGCGCTCTGGAGTGCCTTGGCATTTCACCGAGCAGTTGGTGGGCGTGCACTGGGCACGCCCAGAGCGCCCCAACTGCAGCCACACATCCGAAATCGCCGTGTAGCGCCCCTGGTTTTGCCACTCACTACAGAGCCACGCCACACACTCTCCCTCTCTCCAGAACACGCCAACCAGCCCCTCGAAACGCCTCCGACAGGCCAAGAGCTAGCCGCCACGGCCGCCCGACAGTGCACCCTGCCACGGTCGGCACCACCGAGCCACCAGCGCTCGCCAGCTGCCCCCTAGAGCAGCTCAAGCTCATCCGCAGCCTCGTCCTCTAGCGCACGTCGCCGCCACGTCGCCCTATCTACAGAACGGCGGTCGCTGGCAAGCTTATCCACGGCCGCCGCGAACCGACTCGGATGTGCTATAATAGGAGGCCCCCGAGCTCCTCCGTGCATAGAGGCAGCCTCACACCATCCTTCTCGCGCCCCCTTAGCCGTCAATCGAAGAGGGAAAGTCGTCTTCTTCCTCTCCGGCAACTCCTGCCGCCGCCACTGCCCCGGCCATTCCGGCGCCATCAGGACCTCCTCCTCTCGACTCTCTTCACCAGAAGCTCTCTATTCCTCCCATGAACCCTTTCCCCTGCTCGATTTTGATCGGGAACAACCACAGCCCCAAAACCACTTTACTCCCGACGCCGCCGGCCGCCGCGAAGCTCGTCGCCGACGACTCCCTCCATCCCCATCACTCCCTCGACCACCGGAAGAACCGTCCCAGTCTTGCGGATCCATCCCCACCCTCGGGGGCCCGCGAGGAGCCGCCTAATGCCGACGACGATCGCCGGAGCCCCCGCCTCCACTACTAGAAAAACCGCTACTAATGGCGCACCTAATTTGGCCATTAATGGCGCATCACTGGTGCGCCATTACTAGCACGCCATTAGTATTTTTTACTAATGGCGCACCAGTGGTGCGCCATTAGTATAGGCTACGGTGCGCCATTAGTATGCCTCCCAGGGGCCATGTATACCCAGGTGCTTTGGCATACTAATGGCGCACGACCACGAGATGCGCCATTAGTAACCGCGGCATACTAATGGCGCACTGCACAGTGATGCGCCATTAGTGATGCGCCATTTTGAATCTAGATCTGGATCGTGACTTTTTGTCCATTTTTTGCTCGTTTTTTTGCTTGTTTTTTGGCACGACATTATTTCAAATTTTGTTCCTATTTTTGGATCTTGTACGTTCTTTTGCCGTGGTCTTTTTCCGGAGAGGAGTTCGCCGGAGAGGAGGAGGAGGAGGTCACCGGAGAGGCGCTCGCCTACATTGCCGGAGAGGAGGAGGAGGAGGTCGCTGGAGAGGAGTTCACCGGAGCATCGGAGAGGAGGAAGGAGAAACCATGAGGGGATGGGAGGAGAGCAGGGAGGAGGAGCT
>NC_041383.1:143112931-143113821 GCF_002162155.2 Triticum dicoccoides | reverse complement strand
GCTCACCGGAGAGGAGGGAGGAGGAGCTCACCGGAGAGGAGGGAGGAGGAGCTCACCGGAGAGGAGGGAGAAGAAACCGTGAGGGGAGGGGAGGGGAGGGGAGGAGGGAGGAGGAGGTCGCCGGAGAGGAGGAGGAGGTTACCGGAGAGGAGAAGTATCATGGAGGAGAGAAGGGAAGATGGAGTGGAGGAGAGGAGGAGATGGAGTGTAGGAGAGGTGGAATGAAGAGATAAGGAGGAGAGGACCACGACCAGCCATATATACGGCATACTAATGGCGCACCGCGGGCAGGTGCGCCATTAGTAAAATTTTTTTATTTTTTTTTATTTATTTTGAATTTTGAAGGCGGGAAGATACTAATGGCGCACCATGGGCAGGTGCGCCATTAGTAAATTTTTTTATTTTTTTATTTATTTTGAATTTTGAAGGCGGGAAGATACTAATGGCGCACCATGGGCAGGTGCGCCATTAGTAATTTTTTTTAATTTTTTTGATTTATTTTGAATTTTGAAGGAGGGAAGATACTAATGGCGCACCATGGGCAGGTGCGCCATTAGTAAGTTTGAATTTTTTTGAATTTTTTTGCCTCTCCAGATCTTAAAAGCCCCGTAACTTTTTTTCTGTTAGGTTTTTGAGGATTTTGAAAATGTTTAACGGGGTTTCCCCGCTAAATTTGGATGTAACTTTTCGAGTAGATGATTTTTCATATAAAAAACTTTTTCATCCGAGTTAGTATGCAAAAGTTATGCCCATTTTTACAAATTCTTGCGAGATTTTGCAAATGAAGTCAAAATTCATATTTGCAAATTTTCCCAATAACTAGGCCACATAACACATGGGAAACTTAGTTTCTTTTATTTTTTTGACATTTTCATCATTTTCTTTTATTT
>NC_041383.1:143081591-143112376 GCF_002162155.2 Triticum dicoccoides | reverse complement strand
GCACCACTCCCACGGTGCGCCATTAGTAGTTTTGAACAAAATTTTTAAAACAAATATTTTTACTAATGGCGCACCGTGGATGTGGTGCGCCATTAGTATTTGGACACTAATGGTGTACCAACATATGGTGCACCATTAGTATATAGTAATGGCGCACCACATGTCTGGTGCGCCATTAGTGTCAATTCCATCTATAGCCCTTTTCCTAGTAGTGCTCTGTTTGGCCAGAGGATGAAGAGGGAAGGGAGAATAGTCAAACCTGACTAGTGGGCCCCCTGGACCCACTGTCAGTGACCCACGCGCGTCCACGCTGGAGTAAGTGGAGGCGTATAGTCAGAATACGTCTTCGACGCGTACGTATATTCAAATCGTTTTCTTTTTATTCTATTTTTTTAAAATAACAGATTTTTGACCACAGCTTTGACTGCCTATAACTTTTTAATGACAACTCCAAATGAATTGATTCTTTTTCCTACCTCTCTCAAATTTGACCTAGTTTATTTTAAGATTTATTTGAAAAAATTTCAAAACAACTTTTTGTGCTGTTTTGAATTTGTGTGTCGATTCAAATTTTATTTAAATAGGACTTTGGAGAGAGAGAAGCAAACTTTCAAAAGTTTAGGAGTGCACCCTGCCTTTCCACACATTGAAGGCAAGCATCCTGAACCCTGGCATAATATTTTGCATGCACAATCATGACACCACCTCATTACATAGGACTCATTATTTTATGTGGTGATATGGTCATTTGCATGAATGCTTATTGGAAATTCCGTGCTGTTAGAAATGGACATGCTTGGGATGATGATCATCCTCGTATGCCTTTCGTGCCTACCGGAAGGAAAACGGGAAAGTCTCTGTCTTGGGTAGACCCGAGCTTGTCCCTAGTTCCTCGTCGAGACGAGTGTGTCCGGCATGGCATGAGGGGTATGATGAGTGGTGACTCTGTCTGTTGGATGAAATATATACGTTGTGCTAATCATGCAGGGAATACTTAAACCTCCTGAGTCGACCCTAGATCGAGTCTTGTTCCAGTAACCCCCATACTTGTTTCGTACTACCACTCGTCTCTACAACAAGTAGAGTACGGTTCAGTAAGTTGTCAACCTCTTTCTAGTACACACCGTACAGAGAGGCCATGGTGGAAGATACCGGTTGTAGCTGGTAGGCAGGCCACCTGGTCCGGGGGCATGGGTGAGGGAGTCCTGGACTAGGGGGTGTCCGGATAGCCGAACTATCATCATCGGCCGGACTCCAAGACTATGAAGATACAAGATTGAAGACTTCGTCCCGTGTCCGGATGGGACTTTCCTTGGCGTGGAAGGCAAGCTTGGCGATACGGATATGTAGATCTCCTACCATTATAACCGACTCTATGTAACCCTAGCCCTCTCCGGTGTCTATATAAACCGGATGGTTTTAGTCCGTAGGACGACAACAATAACAACAACCATACCATAGGCTAGCTTCTAGGGTTTGGCCTCCTTGATCTCGTGGTAGATCTACTCTTGTAACACCCACATCATCAATATCAATCAAGCAGGACGTAGGGTTTTACCTCCATCAAGAGGGCCCGAACCTGGGTAAAACATCGTGTCCCTTGTCTCCTGTTACCATTCGCCTAGACGCACAGTTTGGGACCCCCTACCTGAGATCCGCCGGTTTTGACACCGACATTGGTGCTTTCATTGAGAGTTCCTCTGTATCGTCACCAATAGGCTCGATGGCTCCTTCGATCATCAACAACGACGCGGTCCAGGGTGATATTTTTCTCCCCGGACAGATCTTCGTATTCGGCGGCTTCGCACTGCGAGCCAATTCGGTTGGCCATCTGGAGCAGATCGAAAGCTACGCCCCTGGCTGTCAGGTCAGATTTGGAAGTCTTAACTTCATGGCTGACAGCCGCGGAGACTTGATCTTCAACCGATTCGAGCCACAGCCGAGCGCGCCGCACTGTCACGATGGGCATGATTTAGCTCTACTGCCGGACAGTGCCCTGGAGGCCGCACACGAATCCGCTCCGACCCTCGATTCGGAGCCGGCTGTGCAGATCGAGGACGGATGGTTAGACACCGCCTCGGGGGCTGCAACCTCTACGGCGATAGAGCCGAATACTGACTTTGTCCCTTCTGAAGCTCGTGACTCCAAGGTGCCGGACTCCTTGCCGGACTCCTTGCCGGACTCCGAACCTCCCGCGCCCCCACCAATCGAATCCGATTGGGCGCCGATCATGGAGTTCGCCGCCGTGGACATCTTTCAACACTCACCTTTTGGCGACATTCTGAGCTCGCTAAAATATCTCTCGTTATCAGGAGAGCCCTGGCCGGACTGCGGTCAGGACGGTTGGGATGCGGACGATGAAGAAATTCAAGACCCACCCACCACCCACTTAGTAGCCGCTGTCGACAATCTAACCGATATGCTAGACTTCGTCTCGGAAGACATCGACGGTATGGACGACGATGCCGGAGACGACCAAGAACTAGCGCCTACTGGGCACTGGAAAGCCACCTCGTCATATGACATATACATGGTGGATATCCCAAAGGATGGGAATGGCGAAGGAACAACGGAGGAAGACCCCTCCAAGAAACAGCCCAAGCACCGGCGTCAGCGGCGCCGCTCTAAATCCCGCCACAGCAAGAATGGCGATTTCGGCACCGGAGATAATAATACCACAGATAGTGCCGAAGACACCCCCCTCCAGCAAGATTCAGCGCAGGAGGACGGAGATGCCAGCCCCCACAAGAGGGCGGCAGACGAAGAGGTAGAGGAAGATAGCTACATGCCTCCCTCTGGAGACGAGGCAAGCCTCGACGACGACGAATTTGTCGTGCCTGAGGATCCCGTCGAACAAGAGCGTTTTAAACGCAGGCTTATGGCCATGGCAAACAGCCTCAAGAAAAAGCAGCAACAACTTAGAGCTGATCAGGATCTGCTAGCCTACAGATGGATGGAAGTCCTGGCGGCCGAAGAGCATGAGCTCGAACGCCCCTCCAAAAGCTACCCCAAACGCAAGTTGCTCCCCCGATGAGAGGAGGAGGCGTATAAACCTGCATCACCAGAGCACAATATGGCTGACCGGCCACCTCATGGCCGCGACAGAGAGGCCTCTAGACCCTTCACTAGAACCGTACCCCGGCATCACTCGAACAGCACAAGGCCACAGGGGAATGCTCCGGACTTGCGAGATATATTGGAGGATAAGGCAAGACAATCAAGATCGATCTACGGATCGCGTGGGCGCCCCATGATACGTGACGACAACCGTCGCACCGGACATAGTAAGTACGGCCGGGCCGAACACAATAGACAAAGCTCGTTGGAGCTTCGTCGCGATATAGCCCAATACAGAGGCACCGCACACCCACTATGCTTCACAGACGAAGTAATGGATCATCAAATCCCCGAAGGGTTTAAACCCGTGAATATCGAATCCTATGACAGCACAACAGACCCCGCGGTTTGGATCGAAGACTATCTCCTTCATATCCACATGGCCCGCGGTGACGATCTTCACGCCATCAAATACCTCCCACTTAAGCTTGAAGGACCAGCTCGGCATTGGCTTAACAGCTTGCCAGCAGAATCAATTGGATGTTGGGAGGACCTGGAAGCCGCATTCCTTGATAACTTCCAGGGCACGTATGTGCGACCACCAGACGCTGATGACCTAAGCCACATAATTCAGCTGCCAGACGAATCGGCCAGACAATTCTGGACACGGTTCTTAACTAAGAAAAATCAAATCGTCAACTGTCCGGATGCGGAGGCCCTCGCAGCCTTCAAACATAACATCCGCGACGAGTGGCTTGCCCGGCACCTGGGACAGGAAAAGCCGAAATCCATGGCAGCCCTCACATCACTCATGACCCGCTTTGCGCGGGAGAGGACAGCTGGCTAGCTCGCAGCAACAACCTCAGCCAAAATTCTGGCAGTCCGGATACCAAGGATCGCACTGGCAGGTCGCGTCGCAACAAGAATAAACGCCGCATTAACGGCGACAATACTGAGGATATGGCAATCAACGCCGGATTCAGAGGCTCGAAACCCGGTCAGCGGAAGAAGCCATTCAAAAGAACTACTACGGGTTCGTCCAATTTGGACCAAATACTCGATCGCTCGTGCCAGATACACGGCACCCCCGAAAAGCCAGCCAACCACACCAACAGGGACTGTTGGGTATTCAAGCAGGCAGGCAAGCTAATTGCCGAAAACAATGACAAGGGGCTGCATAGCGATGACGAAGAAGAGACCCGACCGCCGAACAATAGAGGACAGAAGGGTTTTCCCCCACAAGTGCGGACGGTGAATACGATATACGCAACCCACATACCCAAGAGGGAGCGGAAGCGTACACTCAGGGACGTATACGCGATGGAGCCAGTCACCCCGAAGTTCAACCCATGGTCCTCCTGCCCGATCACTTTTGATCGAAGGGACCACCCCACCAGCATCCGCCACGGCGGATTCGCCGCATTGGTTTTAGACCCAATCGTCGATGGATTTCACCTCACCAGAGTCCTGATGGACGGCGGCAGCAGCCTGAACCTGCTTTATCAGGACACAGTGTGCAAGATGGGCATAGACCCCTCAAGGATTAAACCCACAAAGACGACCTTCAAAGGCGTCATACCAGGTGTAGAGGCCAATTGCACGGGCTCAGTCACACTGGAAGTGGTCTTCGGATCCCCGGATAACTTCCGAAGCGAGGAGTTAATCTTCGACATAGTTCCGTTCCACAGCGGCTATCATGCTCTGCTCGGACGGACCGCGTTTGCAAAGTTCAACGCGGTGCCGCACTACACATACCTCAAGCTCAAGATGCCAGGCCCTCGAGGAGTCATCACAGTCAATGGAAACACCGAGCGCTCCCTCCGAACGGAGGAACATACAGCGGCTCTCGCGGCAGAAGTACAATGCAGCCTCTTAAGGCAATTCTCGAGTCCGGCCGTTAAGCGACCGGACACGGCCAAACGCGCCCGAAGTAACCTACAACAAGACCACCTGGCGTGTTCCGAGCATGCGTAGCAATACGACCCCAACTCCAGGCCTCGCAAGATTGCAAGACTGGTCCTTCCCGTACATCATTATGCTCTGGAGATACCATGGGCATAGGGGAAGGGGCACGACCACGACTGGCCCAGAATGCGGCTCAACCACATCAGGGGCTCCCAAGTGCGTCATTTCTTTTTTTTTCCTTTTTTCTTTCTTACCCACAGGACTCCGTTTACCAGAGGCCCTGTCCGGCAGTAGACCGGTCGAACTCACGATGCAACAGCCAGGGATGGAGAAAAGATGTGACGAATATCCAGGTGGTCTCCCTTATGAGGATTAAATCTGTTTTATACACCACTCCGCAGCCTACCCCTGGAGGGGGACATGTTTAATAGTCCCGTCCCTTGCTTATCACACTATTTGTATCGTTCTGCATTCATAGCAGTACTTCTTGAATAAAACAATGCAACACCTTTTTGCTTATAATTGCATTTCTTTCTTATACATATGTTCATTTGCGACATGTTGCAACCGTACACTTTGGTACGGCTAAAAACACCAGGGGCTTATGTTCCCCACATCATGGTGTGATAAGTCCGAACACTTTCACAAGTGCGGCACCCCGAACTTATAGCATTATATGCATCAGCTCCGAATCATGTCTTGGGTCAATAGTTGGGTTTGCCCGACTCCCATGTTTTGGTACCTTACGTTCCGTTGTATCGGCTAAGGTAGCACTGGGAGAACCACTACGATTGCGCCCTAGTTGAGCTGGGCTAACGCCTCAGTGGAGAAAGCTAAAACTGACCGTCATGATGAGGCGAGAGCCGGTCGCTGTTCAAGAGGTTTTTTCGAGTCCCTAAAGACTTATGCCGCTTAGAGCGAGGAACCGGCTTTGTCCGGCCCAGGCGTGGATAGCGTCCTGAATTCGGCTTTCCAAACACTAGGGGCTTCGCCGAAATTTAAAATTATAGAATTCTATGGCTAAGTGAGAGTGTTCAAGCATTATAAGTCCGGTTGCCTAGTTCGTCGTGTTGAGCGCCTCCCTAGATGGACCCAAATATGGGAACAAGAGTGCTCAAATTTATCCCGAACACCCCAGCACTCGTGGCATGGGGGCTGAAGCCGACGACTTTCCATCTCTCAAATTTGATAAACAGCCGCACAGAAGGTAATATTTTAAATCAACAAGCATTGCTTAGCGCATATGAACAAAGTTTTCTGCACACAGGATAACAAAATGTGAGTCTACTCAAATATTACATTATTGGAGCACTCACCCGCAATAGTGCGGGCACCCTTCAGGACACTCTTGTAATACATCTCGGGCGTGCGATACTCCTTGCCCAGCGGTGGCGTGTCCGTTACAAGCTTCTCAGCATCCATCTTGCCCCAGTGCACCTTAGCACGGGCAAGGGCCCGACGGGCACCTTCAATACAGGCGGATCACTTGATAACCTTAACCCATGGGCACGCATCCACCAGCCGCCGCACCAGGCCGAAGTAGCTCCCAGGCATGGCCTCATTGGGCCACAGCCGAACTATGAGGCCCTTCATGGCCTGTTCGGCCACCTTGTGGAGCTCGACCAGCTGCTTCAGCTGGTCGCTAAGGGGAACCAGATGTCCGGCCTCAGCATACTGAGACCAGAAGACCTTCTCCATCGAGCTCCCCTCCTCGGCCCTGTAGAAAGCGGCAGCATCGGACATGCTGTGGGGCAGATCTGCGAACACTCCTGGAGAGCTCCAAATTCGGGTAAGTAACACGTAATCCACATCCACATGCTTGCTTTGCATGAAAAATGCCTTACCCGACGCTATTTTCTTCAACGCCTCGATTTCCTGGAGGGCCTTGTAGGCCTCGACCTTAGCGGCTTTGGCACTCTCAAGAACTTATGCAAGCTCGGACTCTCGAGTCTTCGAGTCACGCTCCAAACTCTCATGTTTTTCCACAAGAGCCTGGAGCTCTTGCCGTACCTCCGCCACCCGCGCCTCCTGCTTCTCTCGCTCGGTGCGCTCTGCAGCCGCATTACGTTCGGCCACGGACACCGCCTCCTTCAGGGTCACCGCCTCGTTTGTGGCCCCTGCAATACCCACGTTATCCCTGTCATCCTTTTTGCAACCAAATCCTTTTTTGTAAGGTACAACTTCAATAAGGTGCTACTCACCTTCTTTGTCCTCGAGCAGCTTCTTGGCACGGCCGAGCTCGTTCTCGGACCGCTCGAGGTTTTGCTTCAAAGCATTGACCTCCGCAGTCAGTGCGGCAGAGGTCAGCAGCGTAGCCTACAATCCCATATCGACATATTTGTTATGACTCCTGTGTATATCTCTTTAGATCCTCAGTCCGGCTTTTCTTTTCGAACACCGAACCGAGCATCAGGGGCTACTGTCTATGTGGTACTATTTCACATATATTAAATTCTGACCTCAAAGCCTCATAGAAGGCTGCTGCAGGCTTCGGTCAGCCCGCTTTTGGCAAGCTGGACCTTCTGAATCACCGCACTCATGACAGTGCGGTGTTCCTCCTTGATGGAAGCGCTGTTGAGCGCCTCCAGCAAGTTATCCGGTGCCTCCGGTTGGACGGAGGCCGCCGGCACCACGGTCTTGCCCTTCTTACGAAGGGACCGCCCGCCGGACTCCGGAACCACTACAGGTTCCGGTGCGGAGTCCGGCACTAAGTCCGGGAGGTCGCCCTATGCCACCTCCGGGTCCTCCTCCTCCGGATGGGTCCCTCTCTGGGGTCCCACCTCGACGTCGTCAGCATCGTGGGGAGAAGAGGCGGTCGGAAGTGAAGTGCTGTTCACATCCGACGAGCCCAAGGACCCGCTCGATGAAGCGGGAAGATCGTCTTTGGGCGGACTGCAGGGTTGTATGCGGCGTTAGAAAGACACCAAGTGGCAAAAACAAAAAATCATGAAGTCATTCGGGAGTCCGGATACTTACGATCTCGCTAGGGGCTTGGCCCTTGGAGGCCAATCCTCGTCATCGTCACCGGCACTGGCGGAACAGTCCGGGGGAAGAGTCCTTCCCTTCTTGGACCCTTTGGCCTCCCTAGCTGGGGAGGCCTTCCTTTTCTTCCCTCTCCTCGCTGGGGGAGAGACCTTTTTCTTCTCCTCGTCCTCGGGGGAGGAGTCCGCCTCGGAGTCATCAGACACCTGAAAACGGGAACTCTTTCGAGTACCCGTGGCCTCCTTCTTGGCCTTCTTCTCCGGCACCACATGGGGTGCCGGAACCAGCAGCCCCGCCAGACGGGCATCCACTGGGTCTTCTGGCAAGGGGGTCGGACAGTTAGTCAGCTCGGCCTTCTTCAGCCAGTCCTGTCAAAGGAAAGGGAGTTTACATCCCGCATAGAGTCAAACTATGGAAAACAAGTGTCCCGTAAAGGGTAAAATCATTTACCTCATCAGCCTGACGCTGCGAGCAGAATCCGCGATCTTCGGTAGCGGATGCGGGAGCCTCGGCGCCCTTAAAAAGCACCTTCCAGGCATCTTCGTACCTAGTGTCGAAGAGCCCGCTCGAAGTTCGGTGTTGAGCCGGATCAAACTCCCACAATTTAAAGGCCCGTTGTTGGCAAGGGAGGATTCGGCGGATGAGCATGACCTGGACTACGTTGACAAGCTTGAGCTTCTTGTCCACCAGCTTCTGGATGCAGGCTTGGAGTCCGGTCAGCTCCTCCGAATTGCCCCAAGTCAGGCCACTCTCCTTCCAAGAGGTGAGCCGTGTGGGGATGCCAGATCTGAATTCGGGGGCCGCTGCCCATTTAGGGTCACGCGGCTCGGTGATGTAGAACCACCCCGATTGCCACCCCTTGATGGTTTCCACGAAGGCGCCCTCGAGCCAAGTTACGTTGGGTATCCTGCCCACCATGGAGCCTCCGCATTCCGCTTGATTCCCCTTCACGACCTTCGGCTTGACATTGAAGATCTTGAGCCACAAGCCGAAGTGGGGCTGGATGTAGAGGAAAGCCTCGCACATGACGATAAATGCCGAGATGTTGAGGATGAAATTCGGGCCAGATCATGGAAATCCAGGACGTAGTAGAACATGAGCCCCTGGACAAAGGGGTGAAGTGGGAAGCCCATTCCGCGGAGGAAATGGGGAAGGAATACCACTCTCTCATGGGGCCTGGGGGTGGGGATGAGCTGCCCCTTGTCGGGGAGCCGGTGCGCGATGTCGCTGGACAGGTATCCAGCGCCGCGCAGCCTCTCGATGTGCCCCTCCGTAACGGAGGAGGCCATCCACTTGCCTCCCGCTTCAGACATGGCTAGAGAAGGTCAAGGTGAGATGTGCGGACTTGGGCGCTGGAGCTCGAGTGCGTGGAGATGGATAAGCAAAGGAGGAAGAAGGCGTAGGTAAAAAGGTGGATCCCTATCCCCTTATATATGGGCGGACGAAACTATGTGTCCCCACCGGCCTGGTAAAACTCGCTTTTCTCCCAAGCGCCGCAATCAATGGCGCGGTTGGGTTACCCACGTCCGTATTGATGAGAATCCCGGAATAAGGGGAACACGATCTCTGCTTCGACAAGACGTGCCAAGGAAACCGCTTCGCTAAGCGCGCTGAGGCGGTATAATAAAAATGATTCAAGTAAAGGCTTGGTTGTGGTGTGATGTCACCCCGTGAAATACGTCAGCAGATTGAACTTGTGTAAATATTATTCTCTCTATGGTGGAATGTGGAATTTATTTTGCAGAGCCGGACACTATCCTGGTGTTCACAATCTTCTACAAATTATTCGGGGAAGGAACCCGCCTTGCAATGCCGAAGACAATATGCGTGCCGGACTCGTCGTCATTGAAGCCTGGTTCAGGGGCTACTGAGGGAGTCCTGGACTAGGGGGTGTCCGGATAGCCGAACTATCATCATCGGTCGGACTCCAAGACTATGAAGATACAAGATTGAAGACTTCGTCCCGTGTCCGGATGGGACTTTCCTTGGCGTGGAAGGGAAGCTTGGCGATACGGATATGTAGATCTACTACCATTGTAACCGACTCTATGTAAACCTAGCCCTCTCCAGTGTCTATATAAACCGGATGGTTTTAGTCCGTAGGACAACAACAATCACAACAATCATACCATAGGCTAGCTTCTAGGGTTTAGCCTCATTGATCTCGTGGTAGATCTACTCTTGTAACACCCACATCATCAATATCAATCAAGCAGGACGTAGGGTTTTACCTCCATCAAGAGGGCCCGAACCTGGGTAAAACATCGTGTCCCTTGTCTCCTGTTACCATCCGCCTAGACGCATAGTTCGGGACCCCCTACCCGAGATCCGCCGGTTTTGACACCGACAATGGGTGTTACGGTTGATACCAAGAGGGGAGGCCACCCCTTAGAGCGCGCAATATAAGTTTGATCCCATGCTACGCGAAGTTGTAGCCTCCCCACTTAGAGTTTGCTTGACAGGTGTCGTGGGTGATTCCAGACACTTGTGAGTTAAGCTGGTGTGTGCAAGTTAGGTGTGTTTTCAACAAAAAGGCCGTAGACGGAATTAGTCCCGATGGACTAAAGGAATCCGTTACTCGTGGGTAAAGAGTACACCCTCTGTAGAGATTAAACCTATTCGAATAGCCGTGTCCATGGTTAAGGACTACAGTCTAGGATGGGTCAAGTGTCGGTCTTAGTGTCGGTCTTCGGAGGTGAGACTGTTAAACCAGAACTGGAATCACGACTCGTGACTTGTGATAATTATGATTATTATTTTCGTTGTGAACTAACCATGATATTTTTGGTATTATTGAATATCCCTGGGGATGGTTCTACCTCCAGGATATTCACTATGATTGTTTCTTTTAAAGCCCTTTATGTGGTGTCGCTAAGACGCTCGACTGTGGCATTTCTTTTATAAGCCCTTTATATGGTGTCGCTGAGATGCCCGACTGTGGCATTTCTTTTATAAGCCCTTTATGTGGTGTCGCTGAGACGCCCGACTTTGGAATTTCTTTTATAAGCCCTTTATGTGGTGTCGCTGAGACGCCCGACTGCGGCATTTCTTTTAAAGCCCTTTATGTGGTGTCGCTAAGACGCCTGACTACGACATTTCTTTTAAAGCCCTTTATGTGGTGTCGCTAAGACGCCCGACTGTGGCATTTATTTTAAAGCCCTTTATGTGGTGTCGCTAAGACGCCCGACTGCGACATTTCTTTTAAAGCCCTTTATGTGGTGACGCTAAGACGCCCGACTGTGGCATGCTTGTTATTTATTTCATAATTTTAATACTACTATGTTATTGCATTTTCATAATTAACCTGCTTACATGCATCAGAGATTTATTTACCTTTTGTGACTGACGTCATGAGCATAAATATTTCGAAACATCGTTGTTATATTATACCCGTGTTCATAATGTTTGTGAGTACATTCAAAGTACTCACTGGCTTGTCCCTGGCTATTGTCTTGGCCAGATTTCTTGCACGGAGAGGAGCGACCTTGATGACAGCCCGGGAACCCATGCAATGGTGATAGCAGCCTCGCGAAGATAGGAGTTAACCTGGTCAGCTGTTCCTGTGGGAAGTGGAGTCCCATAAACACTGATGATTCACAACCCGCTTCCGCCATCAACCACTAGAAACCAATTGTTGTACTCACAGACCAGAATTGTCTTGTACTTCATATTTTGTGTTTTGCTTGGAATTTCTGTATCAAGTTGGTGCCTCATCAGCTAACAGTAATCCTGAGGCTGATGAGCACAAGGGCCATTTTCTGGGAATTAATACCCGGAAAACCGGTCGCGACAAACTTGGTATCAGAGCCAGGCTGACCATTGGCTAATCCTATCTTAGCCAGGTCGAAAAACATAGGCAAACCAACCCACCAGGCCTTAACCAAACCCCAGCCAAGCTTCTTGTGCAAGATAGCCACACAGTGACACCGACACTTTTTGCAGTCGGTGCCCAACCTATCAACCTAGCCTGTCGATCACACGCCAGTGACCGATGGCCAAAATATCTCATTCGCAAGCGTGCGAAGGAAGACTCCATTCCCTTTTCTATAAAAAGGGCATGCTAGCCCCAACCTAGCACAACACATTCTCTACCCCAAGCCGAGCCATAATGCCTGGCCCCGTCGTGCACAATGAAACCACAGCAACCAACCTTGGAGGTTTTGTGACCATACTCGCAAACCTCACCCATCGTGCCTATGCGTTAGAAGAGCCCCCAGAATATGTTGTGTACCAAGGACCCATGTGCGGTGAAAGCTGTCAATTCTGGGACATTGTCCACATCTATGGTAGGGGTCTATCTCCAGAACACCCCTACAGGTTCACCTGAAGGACAACTTCCTTCGAGCCACAAGCCATCCAGCTAGCTGCTCGAGATGCTATAGTTCAACTCCGGCAGTTGTCGCCCAGAGTTAACTGTCGCTCGTTCTACTACTACCCCAGGCGTGAAGGGTATGGTAGACCACCCCAAGTTGCCAACGGAGATCACGAGACAGATCCTGCATTATTTCACCTAGTGCGCTATGTAGGTGCACTAGAGGCGCTATTCGATCAAATCACCATTGATCTGATCGCAGCTCGTGGAGAGCTGGTTCGTCGAACCCCAGCAAGAGGAGAAGACGAGCCCAACGCCGACAATCCAGTCGTGCTGTTCGGACACCCGATCGAGACCCTGAGGTCAGCTCCAGCCGTCAACCGAGATGCTTTGATGACCCCAGAAGTGCTTCGTCGCCTTTTGGGAGCACACTCCAACGGGATTGTGGCTAACAATCCCCGCGATGGTCATCATCCCTACCTCGACCCTGCAGTTCCTCCACCATCTCCGGCTAATTCCAACGGTGAGACCCGTGGAGAAACCTCGACATCCACAAGGCATGCCCGTTTGGATATAAACAAGGTAGACTAAGTCACCCGAGTAGTGCCGAGTCTCAGTGTATCCTCGCTTTGTAACCACGTGACCTTGTGAATTAACGTAGCCTGTTGTTGTGCCCCTATTTTAGATAGTAACCTTGCATAATATGTCAGCACGCAACTGCATATTTTTTCCAGGCTCAGTTACCGAGACAACCCCGACAACCCCCCACAGTGATACGTCACTTTAGTGAGGTATGTATCTGTGACTTGACCTCGACCCTTGGAGCTAAGCTGGCAAATTTATTAACTTTCACCACGGTAAAATGAGCCAGCTCCATTGCTATAAAAGGCCACCTCGTGACCTTACCAAGCACCCCACACCTTGTGCACCACCCTCACAACCTTTTGCCTGCCATGCCGAGCCCCAGTATTTATCTGAGAACCCCAGATGCAACCCCAGGTAGCTTTGTCAAAATATTGTGGGACTTTACCTGCAATACCATGGGTTCTACCTAGCCACACCAGTACGAGCTGTTCAAATCGAGAATCACACCTTCCACCTTGAAATATTGGGCAGCAGTACACATCCCTCCCGTAGACTCCAACCAAGATCCAACAGAAGTCTCCTTCGTGGGGAAGTCAATGCCAACCCCACATATGGCCATAGAAGCTGTTCCTTGCGAAGCACTCGCTCGCCTTTGATTCGCGGTACCCTATGCCAGCGAATGAGAGTATTATTACTTTCCGAGCCGTGCAGCACCCGGAGAAGTAACATCTTTTCCCGGTAGATGGATTGAGAGAGATCCAGTACTGGCCAACCTAGTCCAGTACGTCATCGCTCAAGAACGTTTGACCCAGCGAATAATGGGTTACCTCCAGAGTCTCGCGGACTTAAATCCTCAGATCGCCATCGGCAGACCACTGAGGCCAGACCAAGAGAGACACATTCATCGTCTCATCAATCCGCTTTCCCCGATAGAAGAGGAGTACGTTCCAGTTCCAGAGATATTTTTCGGGACCCCGTCCAGTTACCATTTGCATTATAGACGTCGCTGCTATGTTTATTCTTGCAACTTTTACTTATGTGTTGTAACTTATGCATGGTACCCCGAGTTTGTGCGGCGAGTAAACTATTTAGTTTCTATTAATGTGAGTAGTTCTGCTGCGGTTTGACTATTACTGTTTCTCTCGCGAAGAATCCTGGAGTGAGATTTCTTTTCCCTGAGTTGCTGCATCATATATCTTCTCACACCGTGGATTACTTTATTTCACACAGCAGCACGGCAGCAGACTCACCTCCGCTCGAACACGTACCATGCTTGCAAAAACATGTAACCATGGGGTATTTGTTTTTCAAAACCGCTCTTAGCAAATCTCGAGGACGAGATTTTTCTTAAGGGGGGTAGTGTTGTAACACCCCAAAATTTTAACCTTGTTTTGTTAATTAAATTTTTGCCAGGAAATTAAAACTTTTATTTTCTGGGCTCCCTTTTGATTTTTGAACCTTTTTCTCCCTTGCTATTATGGAGTTTTCCCCAAAGTAAAAAAAAAACCTTTCAAATATGTTATTGGACTTGTTTAACCTCTCAAGAAAAACTTTTCTTTTATTAGTAGAACTAATTACATAATTATTTTGCTTGATCTCTATTTTCTTGAAAAATGGTTTTCCAAGATTAAATGGCCATATTTGAACTGCAACCATTTGTAAATTCTTTTAAAAACCCCACCAAAAATTGGAGATGTCAGGTGATGTTTTAAAACCACTTTTATGTAAAAATATCTTTTATTCATGATATATTTTGAGCTCTACACCCAATTTTCTCCTCTGGTCCAGAGGACAATTTTGCACTACAACCTATTTAAATAATTCTTTAATACTCCTACCAAAATTTTGGAATGTCAACAAGAGTATATTAATCAACTTTTTGCAAAAACCCAGTGATGTTATTTGAAAATTTTGAGTGAATCAACCTCATCTTCATTCTGGTCCAACATGATGGTTTGTACAACATCCATATTCTTGCTTGCTCTTTGGCCCTTGATTCTTTTCCCAGCTTGTAGACCACCCTACAGAACCCCTAAGTCCAGGAGCATGCAACCAGTGGAATACTTTTGGTCCATGAGATGATGCCATTTACCTCCTGTCCAGATTTGAAGTTCTGCAAAACTTGCACTAGCAAGTTTGTGCTTTTCACAAACTAACCTCACCACCCTCTTGTTCATCTAAAGAGACTAGGATCTGGAAGTTTTTACCACTCCAAGAAATGCCTAGGTGCCTGTGGCATTTTGTCAAACACCTGGAGTGCATGGATAGATTTGGCAAGAGTTTTTATTTGCACTATGAACTTGGTCTCCTGACCAAACCACCTTGTCCCTTGATCTTCCCTCTATCACTAACCTTATCATGTTGCTTGCCAACCTCGCCCGAGCGCTCTGGAGTGCCTTGGTATTTCACCGAGCAGTTGGTGGGCGTGCACTGGGCGCGCCCAGAGCGCGCCAACTGCATCCACACATCTGAAACCGCCGCGTCGCGCCCCTGGTTTTGCCACTCACTGCAGAGCCACGCCAACCAGCTCCTCGCCACGCCTCCGACAGACCAAGAGCTAGCCGCCACGGCCGCCCGACAGTGCACCCTGCCACGGTCGGCACCGCCGAGCCACCAGCGCTCTCCAGCTGCCCCCTAGAGCGGCTCAAGCTCATCCGCAGCCTCGTCCTCTAGCGCGTGTCGCCGCCACGTCGCCCTATCTATAGAACGGCGGTCGCCGACAAGCTTATCCACGGCCGCCGCGAACCAACTCAGATGTGCTATAAAAGGAGGCCCCCGAGCTCCTCCGTGCACGGAGGCAGCCTCACACCATCCTTCTCGTGCCCTTAGCCGTCAATCAAATAGAGAAAGTTGTCTTCTTCCTCTCCGGCAACTCCTGCCGCCGCCACTGCCCCGGCCATTCCGGCGCCACCAGGACCTCCCCCTCTCCACTCTCTTCACCAGAAGCTCTCTATTCCTCCCATCAACCCTTTCCCCTGCTCGATTTTGATTGGGAACCACCACAGCCCCAAAACCACTTTACTCCCGACGCCGCCGGCCGCCGCGAAACTCATCGCTGACGACTCCCTCCATCCCCATCACTCCCTCGACCACCGGAAGAACCGCCCCACTCTTGCGGATCCATCCCCACCCTCGGGGGCCCATGAGGAGCCGCCTAACGCCGGTGACGATCGCCGGAGCCCCCGCCTCTGTTCGGCCAGAGGATGAAGAGGGAAGGGAGAATAGTCAAACCTGACTAGTGGGCCCCCTGGACCCACTGTCAGTGACCCACGCGCGTACACGCTGGAGTAAGTGGAGGCGTATAGTCGGAATACTTCTTCGATGCGTACATATATTCGAATCGTTTTCTTTTTATTCTGTTTTATTTTTTTTAAAATAACAGGTTTTTGACCACAGCTTTGACTACCTATAACTTTTTAATGACAACTCCAAATGAATTGATTCTTTTTCCTACCTCTCTCAAATTTGACCTAGTTTATTTTAAGATTTATTTGAAAAATTTTCAAAACAACTTTTTGTGCTGTTTTGAATTTGTGTGTTTGTCGTGGATTTGTCACGGCAGGTGTCCTAGCGAAAGGACTTAGTCGTGGAGACATCGCTACGGGTTTACTTAAAGGGGTTAAAACGGACACAAAGACACGAGGGTTTTATACTAGTTCGGCCCCTTCAATGAAGGTAACAGCCTACGTCTAGTTGTGGTGAATATTGATATGATCTCGATGGCTAGGGAGCAAACAAGCTTCGCCTAGGCTCGAGTTGTAGTTGTCTCTCTTGAACCGCCGCCGGGTCGTCCCCTTATATACACAGGTGACGCCCGTCGGACCATAGAGTCCCAGCTGGTTCATATTCGTATCCCGGTCGGTATCTCTCTATTCCTAACTTACAATACAAGTTATACATCATGTCGGTTTTACAGCTACAGATTCTAAACCGACTATAGGCCTTGGGCCTTTACCTGCTTATACCACTATGAAGTTAACCCGGCCCAAGTAGGCCGGTTTACGCCCAGTGGTAATATCCCCAACATTAGGCCCCAGATTGATTTGAACTGGTTCATGTCAATCCTTCACACCATCTTGCGTCTTGGATGTCTTCTATTAATTGGCAAATCTCCATGTCGTCATCATTTTTGGTTGCTGTAAACCGGCATGACATCATCAGTTTTGGCTACTATAAACCGGCATGACGTCATTATGAAATTCATAACGCCCTCTTAATGACAGCTCCTGGATTCGCGCGTTTGACCTAGCTCAGTTGCCTTATAAATAAGACCGAAGGGTCATTTCCTTTCTCTTCCCCTTTGTCCCTTCTTCTTCTTCTTCCTCACGTCGCCGGCTTTGGAGCTCCGCCACCACCGTCGACCTCTGCCTCTTCTCAGGCCGCTGCATCAACCTGTACGTACCAGAGTGTTGCGGCGTCTTTCCGCATCTTCTCCGTTCCCGGTAAGTTCTCTCTTCCTCTTAACCTAGATCTGTTCTTAGGGTTCCATGTTCTTGCTATGTTCATTGCGCGTTCCTAGCTGCTCTCTGATCTTAAATGCATCTGTGAACTCTTGCTGTGTTTAGTAGCGATCCCTTTAGCATCCGCTTGCCATTTCTCATCCAAGCTCATAGATCTCCCGCATCTAACAGCTCAATGGTTCACTTCTGTTTCCGTCTTAGTCTTCGAAATATTTCCTGTTTTTATGAGCATGCTGTAGATCCGCGGCTGTAACATAATTTTGTGAAACTTGTTTCTGCATAACTAGTTATCCATAGTTTCGATTGCCTCCGATGCTTAGGCCAGGCGGTTTAACTTCACCATAGATAAAAAATTGCTAGACCGGTATATATGTCATTAGTCCCCTGGTT
Source organism: Triticum dicoccoides (assembly GCF_002162155.2). Classification (NCBI taxonomy): domain Eukaryota; kingdom Viridiplantae; phylum Streptophyta; class Magnoliopsida; order Poales; family Poaceae; genus Triticum; species Triticum dicoccoides. Next base: position 143,094,685 of record NC_041383.1, on the reverse strand, counting down.
GAACCGCCAGAATTCATCTGATGCTGCATTGTAGAAAACCGGTTTATGGGTACTGCCTCCGGTTTACCGTAATTAGATCAACACCGTTTTATCCGGCATGTTCTTGAACCGGATCATTTATTTCTTGTAGATCTTGTCATGGCCAAACAAGTGTACGAGTGCAACTGGGTTCCCTCCCGTGTCACAGAATCACAGCTGAACGATCTAGTCCTGATTGGCGCTTTGGATAGCAAAGACACGATTCATTGGAGGGTTCCTGGAGATGAATGTCCTCCCACACCCCAGGAAGGAGAGGTCGTGGTCTTCACAGATCATATGGCCCGGGGCTTCAAACCGCCCGGCTCCAAATTTTATCGGGATGTGTTAGCCAACTTTCAACTCCGTCCACAGGATATTGGCCCCAACTCCGTCACCAATCTATGTCACTTTCAAGTAATTTCTGAGGCATACCTTCAAGAGGAGCCTTCCGTCGAGTTATTTAGATATCTCTTTCATCTGAACCGTCGTACTGAATTCACTGACGGCCCTAATACCGAACTGGGCGGTATGGCCATTCAGAAGAGGAAAGAAATCACCTACCCTCACGTCAAACTCCATACTCACCCCAAGGAATGGAACGTAACTTGGTTTTATTGCAAGGATACATCTCCTGACAATGAAAATCCCTTGCCTGGCTTCCGTCCGGAACGTCTCAGCAACACTCACCCTTTTCCACAAAGGCTAAGCGCCAAGGAGAGAATTAAATATGCTCCTCAACTGTCCAAGCTCCGGGCCTTCATGGCCAACGGTTTAATAGGAATAGACCTTGCACGCTGCTGGATATCATGGAGTATTTTGCCTCTAAGCCGGCGCCCAAATTTGATGTGTGAGTATACTGATAGTGTCGATGACCCACTCCGACACACTAAAATCCAACTCCCTGAGGACGAAGTCACAGAATCTGTGAAAAAGATGCTGAATGAACCGGAGCACCTCTGTGCTCAAACCGGGCTGCTTCCTTACTGCACCACCAACAAACCGCCAGCGGTAATATTTCAATCGCTCTATTGTTGAACCGGTTTACTATTTTATACGTGCAACGTTTTAATTGCTGCTGATCCAGGGTGATAATCTGTTCTGGAGTAAGAAACTTCCTCAAGACAAAATGGAGAAGGCAGGACGGCCAACCCGGCCCAAGACCAAGGTTGTCAAGAAACCAGCTCATAAGAGAAAAACCACCGCTTCATCTGACCCAACCATTGATGATGATGTGGGTAATCCGGATCTTGAGGTAGAACTTGATTCACTTGGCTTACTTTTTACACGCCTTATTGATGATGATGTTTGTCAGGATGACGCTGAAGCCAGCAATGCGGTTTTCGTTGAGGTAACCATTCTCTCTTCTGATTCAGAAATATTGCCTTTGCCAAAATTTCGCCGGGCAAACCGGAAAGTTAAATTTTCTCATCCTCTTGCTTATCTGGATTCCCAATTTCTTATGAAGACCCAGCAACACGAAGCTCGCCGCACAACCCGGCACAGTGGCCAGGTAGTTACTTCTGCCGGTTTACCAAACAGTCCGGTCCGAAACGCCGCTCCGAGGTCTCTGACCTTTTTATTGATTTAAATCGTAAAGCGGGTTTCTTCCGTCAACCTCTTAATCCATCTGACTCCGATTATCAGGTCACTTCTCATTCCTCATCTGGTGAATCGTCGTCCACCCAGCTACCACCTTTGAAAACAGTTGCTGGGTAAGTTAAATCGAACATATGCTTCCAGTATACTACGCAATGGCTTACGCTTTTCCTTGACTTTTGACTCTTTTTTTATTTTTCTTTGAAGGCTAAACCGAAACCAAGCAAGAAGGCCCGCCTGGATAAAGCGGCTGAAGAAAATGTGGCCCCAGAACATGACCAAGCGCCGGATCGTGAAGTGTTTACTTCTGAAGATATCCCCAATGATCCTCCTCTGCAAGACAACATTATTTCTGAAGAAGGTCTTATTAATGCTCCAGCATCTGCTGATCCGCCTGCCAGCTCTGTCCAGATTGAGAAATCCCACACTCCTGCTGACAAAACGGCCGCACCAACCCAAACCGGCGAGTCAAAAGATGATGATGTTGTGATTACCGGTGTAGGTCTCTCTGAACCCGGGAATCCTGCCACCCTTACCAGGCATACCATCAAAGAGGATTCTTCCTCTTTGAACAAAGGAAAATGGGATATTGAATTAGAAACATATGCCGCTCTGAATGCTCAAGATCTTCACTCTGGCTATTTAAACCGGCTTTACACTAGCCGTGACTGTGAAGCTGGCCTGGTCAAAATGATGAGGGATAAATTTGAGGTAAATTCCTTCTTTCTTTTCTACCCTTGCATTCATCCCGGTAGCCCCCAAGGGCCAGTTTGTGACCTTGGTCAAACCGGGACTTGATCCTGAATATATATTTTTTGAAATCCGTCGGCATAACCCTCGAGGGCCGGTTTAGCATAAGCAAACCGGGGCTAGAAAATAAAAACTGTCCTTAGAATGTAACTTGATCAAATAGCCATTAGCCCCCAAGTGCCAAGTTGAATACTTGTATTGAGCTTGGGACTTTGTAATCGAACAATAAAAAACTGAAGGTACATTAGCCCCCAAGTATCAGGCATATAACTTTCTAATGTGGTTGATACTTCAATTTCTTGGCTCGCCTGTGCAAAGCTTTAAAATGCCATCTGTATGCAGGCTGAGATTAAAATCAAGGAGGACCGGATTGCCGATTTGCAGGAGGCCCTGAAGACCCAGCAAGCTGAAACAGATAAGGCCAAGCAAGAATTAACCAGCGCTTTGAGCACTGCTGAACGGCTGAAACAAAATGTCAAGAAAGAGCGAGCTGACTGGGCCACTGAGAAGGCCGGTTTAACCAAAAGAGCAGAAAATACTGAAGCGGCCCTTAAACCGTTGGTAGATGATCTGACGGCCATACAGCGGCAAATACACTTCATGACTGCTGCAATCTTTGGTAAGCTCCTTGTAACTTCTGTGATAAATTTGAATCTGCTGTATCATAAGTCCGGTTTGAGACCATTCCAATCCTTTTGTAGGCACACGTATTGGGCACTTAGGAAATGATGTGAGGAAGAAATTGAAAGCTGCCTACACCTTGGTAGAACAATTGTACACTGGAGCCCAACGGATCATCAGCACAGCTTCTCACAACAACCCGACGCCCTCTTTAATCCAGGACACTCTTAGCAAGTTGTCAATGCTTCCAGCCCGGACTGAGGAGCTGAAAAAATCTACTGCCCGAACCGGAGCCATCAATGCCTTAATCCGGGCAAAGGCATGGGTGCCCGACTTTGATCCTGTGGAAGCAGCTCAAGGCTATCCCAGTCTGAAAGAAGATGGCTCTGAGTTCAACGAAGAAGATTTAAGGGCTATAAACCGTGCAGTGCGCCCTCTGGCTTGCCAGCTAGCTGAAGAGGCAGATTTGATGCATTATCAAGCGCAATACAATAATCAAAACAAGCGAGTGCCTGCCCCAACTGTTGAAGCGGAGAATCTGATTCCTCCAATCCGTAAGCACACTTATGCCCCTGATATTGAACCGTCTTCCCTGATCCATGAAGAAGCTGTTTTCCATGCTTTAATGGGAATCGACTGGACCACTGTTGATTTCCAGCCAATGGGTAGAGACGAGGAAGCTGAAGCGGCGGAGGACGAGGAGCAGGCTTGAACCGGAAGCCGGTTTGAAGTGCTATTTGAAACATCCTTCTACAAAAACAATGATTTTGTTTGGGCACCATGCTGCCTTGTAATAGGATAGTTAAAACTTCTGCCTGGGATACGCCTTCGTGCATAAGTACTGAAGCTTTTGCTTGAAAAACTTTAATTCATATTTCCTGCAATAAGAAAAATTTGAACTTCGGTAGCGGTTATACCGTCAGCCGGATTATAATCTTGATATGTGTATCAGAAATATAACAAACACATGATACATAAATACCTTCCATATTTGGGTATAAAGCTGGCTTATCCAAGCCTGAAGCGGTGGTTTTATAAACCATTACCGTAAAAAGGGAGAAAGTAGCCCCCGTACAAACCGTACTGACTTAATACGAGTCCCCTGGTTACTCCATGAGTTTAACAGGGAAAAGGTAAACCGGGCAGACTCCTCCGGATTAGAAGTTGGATCAAAAATCATTGGCTGAACCGGAAAAATATGCTTGTTGACATAAAGAAATCCAACAAAAGCAAAAAACGAACAAACCATGAAAACAACATGGAAGCAAAAGTAATGATAAAAACCATTTGCAAAAATGTGCTATACTGAGCTGTTCAGATGGCATTACCATGGTCGGACAGGATCAAGGCCCCCAATAGGAGTGACAATGATTCAAGTCAGCCAGGTCCCCAAATGACTCATGGCATATATGCCAAATCAAGAGGCGTAGCAATGGCTCGGGCCCGACCATGCTCCCAAGTGATTTTGTGGCCTTAGGCCGACCAAGAGGCGTGACTGGTTCAGACTTGACCAAGCCCCCAAATGATCTGGTGGCTGTCGCCTATCAAAGGGTGTTCGTTGGTTCGGACACGACCAAAGCCCCCAGTGATATATAAAAACAAATGTCAAGGGGTAAACCGGAGGCCGCTTTAGGCAGAACCACTCTGTGTAACCTCGCATGATGAGAAAGACAGAGACCCCGCTTCAGCTGAGGCTCCGGTTTGATATATCAAAGATAATATATACATTGTCATGATATGTACATAGATAGAGCCAATGGCTCAAGTATAATAAGGCCGAAGATGAGCTATATTCCACGGTCTGTTGGTCTCCTCTTCTGATGTACGTGAGTCTTGATGCTCTCGAATATCAATCAGATAATACGACCCGTTGTGCAGATTCTTGCTGACTACGAAAGGTCCCTCCCAAGGTGGGGATAACTTGTGCATATCCGTTTGATCTTGGATGAATCGGAGCACCAAATCTCCTTCTTGAAAAGTTCTGGTTCTAACCCGGCGACTGTGATAGCGACGAAGATCTTGCTGGTAAATTACCGAACGGGTAGCCGCTATATCACGCTCCTCGTCCAATAGGTCCAAAGCATCTTGTCATGCTGTCTCATTGTCTGCCTCAACATAAGCTGCCACACGAGGCGAATCGTGCCGGATGTCACTAGGGAGAACTGCCTCTGCTCCATAGACCATGAAAAATGGCGTGTATCCTGTGGACCGGTTTGGTGTAGTACTGATACTCCATAATACAGATGGCAGCTCTTCAACCCAACATCCTGGTGTTCTTTGCAATGGGACCAAAAGCCGGGGTTTGATGCCTCGCAAGATTTCCTGATTAGCTCGTTCTGCCTGTCCATTGGACTGGGGGTGTGCCACTGACGACACATCAAGTCGGATGTGCTCACGTTCACAGAACTCCTTCATAGCGCCCTTGGATAAATTGGTACCATTATCAGTAATGATACTGTGTGGAAAACCAAACCGGAAAATCACCTTCTTGATGAACTGTACCGCTGTTGCTGCATCACACTTGCTGACAGGCTCCGCTTGAACCCACTTGGTAAACTTATCAACTGCCACCAAAAGGTGAGTTTTCTTATCCTTGGATCTTTTAAAAGGTCCAACCATGTCTAGCCCCCAAGTTGCAAACGGCCATGTTATTGGGATCATCCTCAACTCCTGAGCCGGCACATGAGCACGCCTTGAAAATTTCTGACATCCATCACACCGTTGAACCAAGTCCTCCGCGTCAGCATGTGCTGTCAACCAGTAGAACCCGTGACGAAACGCCTTTGCAACCAGAGATTTTGAACCGGCGTGGTGCCCACAATCCCCTTCATGGATTTCTCTTAAGATTTCACAGCCTTCTTCAGGAGAAACACAACGTTGAAACGCCCCTGATACACTGCAATGATGTAATTCACCATTGACAATCGTCATAGACTTGGATCGCCGGACTATCTGCTTGGCCAGAATCTCATCCTCTGGCAACTCCCCCCTTGTCATGTACGCAAGATAAGGAACTGTCCAATCCGGAATAACATGCAGGGCTGCCACCAATTGGGACTCCGGATCAGGAATAGCCAAATCCGCTTCACCTGGGAGCTTGACTGACGGATTGTGCAACACATCCAAAAAGACGTTAGGCGGAACCGGTTTACGCTGAGAGCCCAACCGGCTTAAAGCATCCGCCGCTTCATTCTTCCGACGGTCCACATGATCCACTTGATAACCCTTGAAACAACCTGCAATATTATCCACTTCCCGACGATATGCAGCCATGAGCGGGTCTTTAGAGTCCCAAGTGTCGGACACCTGTTGAGCCACTAGGTCCGAGTCACCAAAACACTTAACCCGGCTTAAATTCATCTCTTTAGCCATCCGCAGACCATGGACCAAGGCTTCATACTCAGCTGCATTATTAGTACAAGGGAACATTAAGCGGAGAACATAACAAAACTTATCACCTCGTGGGGAAGTTAATACGACTCCAGCCCCCGAGCCTTCCAATTGCCTGGATCCGTCAAAATGAATAGTCCTATATGTGTGATCCGGCTTCTCCTCTGGTGCCTGTAATTCCGTCCAATCATTGATGAAATCAACAAGTGCTTGAGACATTACGGCCGTCCGAGGCACGTACTTCAGTCCGTGCGGCCCCAGCTCTATAGCCCACTTGGCAATCCGGCCAGTCGCCTCCTGATTCTGTATAATATCACCCAAGGGAGCTGAACTGACCACTGTGATGGGGTGCCCTTGAAAATACTGCTTCAACTTCCGACTGGCCATAAAAACACCATAGACCAGCTTCTGCCAATGCGGATACCTTTGCTTGGATTCAATCAGCACCTCACTGATATAATAAACCGGCCGCTGAACCGGATATTCCTTGCCTGCCTCTTTGCGCTCCACCACAATAGCCACGCTAACTGCCCGAGCATTAGCCACTACGTATAATAATAGTGGCTCCTTGTCGACCGGAGCTGCAAGAACAGGCGGATTGGCTAACTGCCGCTTCAGATCCTCAAATGCCTCGTCAGCAGCTGGACTCCAGACGAAATTGTCTGTCTTCCTCAGCATTTGGTACAAAGGGATAGCCTTCTCCCCGAGGCGACTGATAAACCGGCTCAGCGCAGCGATTCGGCCCGCCAAATGCTGAACATCGTTGATACACTCCGGTTTAGCTAGAGATGTAATAGCCGTAATCTTCTCCGGATTAGCCTCAATTCCTCTGTTAGACACCAAGAAACCCAGTAACTTGCCTGCTGGAACACCGAAAACACACTTGGCCGGATTAAGCATCATCCTGTAAGCTCGCAAGTTGTCAAAGGTCTCCTTCAAATCATCCACCAGTGTCTCCTTCTACCTTGATTTTACTACAATATCATCCACATATGCATGCACATTGCGGCCGATCTGCTCATGCAGGCAATTCTGTACACACCGTTGATAGGTGGCTTGGGCACTCTTGAGCCCGAAGGGCATAGATACATAGCAGAAGGCTCCAAAGGGAGTAATGAATGTTGTTTTCTCCTGGTCCTTAACCGCCATCTTGATCTGATGATATCCAAAGTATGCATCCAAAAAACTCAAACGCTCACAACCCGCCGTGGCATCAATGATCTGATCAATACGGGGGAGGGCAAAAGGGTCTGCCGGACAGGCTTTGTTAAGATATGTGTAATCCACACACATACGCCAAGTGCCGTTTTTCTTAAGAACTAGCACCGGATTAGCAAGCCACTCTGGATGGAACACCTCAATAATGAAACCAGCTGCTAAAAGCCTGGCCACTTCCTCTCCAATGGCTTTGCGTCTTTCTTCGTTAAACTGGCGGAGGAACTGTTTCACCGGTTTGTACTTAGGATCCACATTAAGAGTGAGCTCAGCGAGTTCCCTTGGTACACCTGGCATGTCAGACGACTTCCATGCAAAAATGTCCCGATTCTCACGGATGAACTCGATGAGCGCGCTTTCCTATTTGGGATCCAGGTTGGCACTGATAGTGAACTGCTTGGATGAATCGCCGGGCACGAAGTCCACAAGCTTGGTCTCAGCTGCCGATTTGAACTTCAGATCTGAATCATGCTCTGTAGTTGGCTTCTTTAAAGGGGTCATATCCGCCGGATCGACCTTGTCCTTATAATACTTCAACTCTTCCGTGGCACAGACCGACTCTGCGTAAGCCGCATCACCCTCTTCACATTCCAAAGCGATCCTACGGTTCCCGTGAACCGTTATCGTCCCCTTGTAACCTGGCATCTTGAGTTGTAAGTAGATATAACAAGGCCGTGCCATGAACTTGGCATAAGCCGGTCGCCCAAACAAGGCGTGATACGGGCTTTGGATCTTCACCACTTCGAAGCTCAATTTTTCTGACCGGGAGTCGTGCTCGTCTCCAAAAACCACATCTAGAGCTATTTTACCAACAGGATATGCAGATTTGCCTGGCACAACACCATGGAATATCGTATTCGACGGTCTGAGATCCTTGTCTGTTAGTCCCATGCGCCTGAATGTCTCATAATATAGTATGTTAATACTGCTTCCTCCATCCATGAGTACCTTGGTGAATTTATAACCCCCCACCTGAGGGTCCACCACTAATGCTAACTGGCCCGGATTATCAACCCGGGGCGGGTGATCTTCTCTGCTCCACACGATGGGCTGCTCTGACCAGCGTAAGTAACGCGGTAAGGCCGGTTCAACAGAATTCACCGCTCGTTTGTGGAGTTTTCGGTCGCGCTTATCCAAGCCTGTTGTGAAGACATGGTATTGCCCATTGCTCAATTGCTTTGGCTGGCTCTGATAGCCTGACTGCTGCTGCTGCTGCTGGCTGTTCTGATTATTCTGGTAGTTGTGACCGCCCTGATTACGTCCTGAACCGGAAACCCCATCGTGATCCGGCCTGCTGAAACCGGATCCTGAACCGCCACCTGATCCGTGATCATACCGGAAAGCATTAGAGTTCTTGAACTCCTGCATGATATAGCAATCTTTCCAAAGATGGCTAGCCGGTGCCTCCTTCGTCCCGTGCTTTGGGCAAGGCTGATTCAACAAATAGTTCAAGCGGCTTGCATTAGGATTGGGAGCCCCGTTATGATTTGCCGCTTTACCTCTGCGCCGCTGCCCCCTGTCCTGTGCGTTAGTGTTGGCCACAAAGTCCACGCTGCCATCCGCCTTGCGCTTGCCTCCGTTTCCATGACCCACTAGTTTATTCTGCTGCTGTTTGGAGTTGCTATCCTTCTTTCCCTTCCCTGCTTCATCATCATTAAGCTCGGGATCCTTGGTACTGTCCGAATCGGCATACTTCACTAAGGCAGCCATGAGGGTTCCCATGTCATTACAGAGCCGCTTCATGCGTCCCAGTTTCAATTTTAGAGGCTCAAAACGGCAGTTGCCTTCCAGAGTTAAGACCACAGAGTCAGCATTAATCCTGTCAGACGAGTGCAAAATTTCCGAAATGCGGCGCACCCAATGGGTCGTTGATTCTCCTTCTTCCTGGACACAAGCCGCCAGGTCTACTATGGACTTGGGCTGCTTACATGTATCCTTGAAATTCTGTATAAACCGGGCCCGCAACTGGGCCCATGAGCTGATAGAATTGGGCGGCAGGCTTTTTAACCAAGTACGAGCCGTGCCCTCAAGCATCATGGTGAAATATTTTGCACATGCGGCCTCATCCACGTCCAGCATTTCCATGGCCATCTCATAACTCTCTATCCATGCTTCAGGGGGTAAATCAGCGGTATAATTCGGCACCTTGCATGGGCCTTTGAAATCTTTGGGTAGGCGCACATTACGTAAAGCAGGGATCAAGCAAGGCACTCCCAAAGCGGATGTGATTCCTGGTCCGGCAAAGGTGGCAGAACAAACCGGTGTAAGTTGGCCCGCATTATCCTGTGCTGCTAACTCGGCCTCCCTTTGCGCACGGGCCCGGTTCATCGCATCCCGAGCATCGACAACACCACCTACCGGGTCATCTCCACGGGCCGCTTCACGGCCGTGCGCATTGCTTGATATGGCCGGTTCATCTATGCGCCTGCTGTAACTCCGGCTCGGACGGGGCGTAGAATGAATCCGATCACGGCTGTATGAGTATGCCTCCTGCTGCATCAGCGCGGTCCGGAGAAGCTCCTTAACCCGGCGAGTCTCTACTGCTTGCGGAGAATCCCCATCGACTGGGATGGCCTCTAACCGTGCTGCGGCCGCAACAAGGTTGTCCATAGGATTCAAATAGTGACCCGGGGGCGTCTGGACCGGTGGAGGAACCGCAATATTTTGGTGAGGGGGTTCCATCAGGCGAGGTTGGACCGTCGCTCCTGGCCCTGGCGCCTCAATCCGGTTTGTCTCCTGGTACCGCGGTGGATTACTGGGTCCAGCTCCTGGGGTGTGAAAGAGATTTCGGGGGTCAAACCCTAACGGCAGGCGTGATCTGTGCTTCCGCTTTAAAACCTCCTGTGATGCATTCTGGTCAAGCATGAGTTTATAGGCCTGTGCGTCCAAAGCGGCCCGCTCTGCGGCCACCCGGTCTTTTTCTGCTGCCAGATCCGCTTTGGCTTGCACGATCTGCTCTCTGACCTTCGCGATTTCTGCATTATGAGCCTCTTGATCCGCCGGATCATCTTCTGCCATAAGCGCGGCTAGTGCGTCAAACAGATCAGATAGAACTTGAACCGGCGGGCGCACAAGGCCTCCTGCCCCTGCTGCCGCTGCCGCTGCGGATCCGGAGAGCATTGCTGCGGCAGTCGAAGAATAACTCGCCGCCTGGGTGCCAGCCATGAATATTCCAACCCGGTTGATCTGGCCTGGGGAGTCCGGAATACTGTCGCCATCGGAACAACCCCTAACCTGATCGTCTTGCATCCGGTATAGCGACTCGGTCTCTCCGGTCGAGGACTCGTCGCCAGAATAGACGACGGTCTCGCTACCGTGCTCTGATTCGTCCTCGCGCTCTCCTCCGTAGATGACTCCAACGAAGGCACGCTTCATGGCCAGTTTAGCCTGGGTAGATCTCGCACGCTGAGCCATCTCGACGGGGTCGGTGTAGATGTCCGGCTCAGGCCCAGGCTCACCGATCTTGCCGATGAAGACGTGTACGCTGCCAAAGGGGACCCGGTAACCATACTCGATTGAATCGGCCTCGGGACCCCATCCTGCATCATCGATGTAGATCCTGCCCTGACGACTCTTGGTCATCCGGCCCACAACATAGCCTTCGAGTCCCTTGGGCTTGCCCTCCAAGATCGTCAAACCATCATGCGATTGCCCCACGGTGGGCACCAACTGTCGTGGATTTGTCACGGCATGTGTCCTAGCGAAAGGACTTAGTCATGGAGCCATCGCTACGGGTTTACTTAAAGGGGATAAAACGGACACAAAGACACGAGGGTTTTATACTAGTTCGGCCCCTTCAATGAAGGTAACAACCTACGTCTAGTTGTGGTGAATATTGATATGATCTCGATGGCTAGGGAGCAAACAAGCTTCGCCTAGGCTCGAGTTGTAGTTGTCTCTCTTGAACCGCCGCCGGGTCGTCCCCTTATATACACGGGTGACGCCCGTCGGCCCATAGAGTCCCAGCTGGTTCATATTCGTATCCCGGTCGGTATCTCTCTATTCCTAACTTACAATACAAGTTATACATCAGGTCGGTTTTACAGCTACAGATTCTAAACCGACTATAGGCCTTGGGCCCTTACCTGCTTATACCACTATGAAGTTAACCCGGCCCAAGTAGGCCGGTTTACGCCCAGTGGTAATATCCCCAACAGTGTTGATTCAAATTTTATTTAAATAGGACTTTGGAGAGAGAGAAGCAAACTTTCAAAAGTTTAGGAGTGCACCCTGCCTTTCCACACATTGAAGGCAATCATCCTGAACCCTGGCATAATATTTTGCATGCACGATCATGACACCACCTCATTACATAGGACTCGTTATTTTATGTGGTGATATGGTCATTTGCATGAATGCTTATTGGAAATTCCTTGCTATTGGAAATGTACATGCTTGGGATGATGATCATCCTCATATGCCCTTCGTGCCTACCAGAAGGAAAATGGGAAAGTCTCTATCTTGGTAGACCCGAGCTTGTCCCTAGTTCCTCGTCGAGACGAGTGTGTCCGGCATGGCATGAGGGGTATAATGAGTGGTGACTCTGTCTGTTGGATGAAATATATTCGTTATGCTAATCATGCAGGGAATACTTAAACCTCCTGAGTCGACCCTATATCGAGTCTTGTTCCAGTAACCCCCATACTTGTTTCGTACTATCACTCGTCTCTACAACAAGTAGAGTACGGTTCAATAAGTTGTCAACCTCTTTCTAGCACACACCGTACAGAGAGGCCATGGTGGAAGATACCGGTTGTAGCTGGTAGGCAGGCCACCTGGTCCGGGGGCATGGGTGTTACCGGTTGAGACCGAGAGGGGAGGCCACCCCTTAGAGCACGCGATATAAGTTTTATCCCATGCTACGCGAGGTTGTAGCCTCCCCACTTAGAGTTTGCTTGACAGGTGTCGTGGGTGATTCCAGACACATGTGAGTTAAGCTGGTGTGTGCAAGTTAGGTGTGTTTTCAACAAAAAGGCCGTAGACGGAATTAGTCCCGATGGACTAAAGGAATCCGTTACTCGTGGGTAAAGAGTACACCCTCTGCAGAGATTAAACCTGTTCGAATAGCCGTGTCCATGGTTAAGGACTACAGTCTGGGATGGGTCAAGTGTCGGTCTTAGTGTCGGTCTTCGGAGGTGAGACTGTTAAACCAGAACTGGAATCATGACTTGTGACTTGTGATAATTATGATTATTATTTTTGTTGTGAACTAACCCGTGATATTTTTGGTATTATTAAATATCCCTGGGGATGGTTCTACCTCCGGGATATTCACTATGATTGTTTCTTTTAAAGCCCTTTATGTGGTGTCGCTAAGACGCCCGACTGTGGCATTTCTTTTATAAGCCCTTTATGTGGTGTCGCTGAGACGCCCAACTGTGGCATTTCTTTTATAAGCCCTTTATGTGGTGTCGCTGAGATGCCCGACTGCAGCATTTCTTTTAAAGCCCTTTATGTGGTGTCGCCAAGATGCCCGACTGTGGCATTTCTTTTATAAGCCCTTT